>NC_092337.1:301332222-301644166 GCF_046630445.1 Rutidosis leptorrhynchoides
TTCGATAATTCAACCATAGAATGTAGTTTCACGTACTTGTGTCTATTTTGTAAATCATTTATAAAACCTGCATGTATTCTCATCCCAAAAATATTAGATTTTAAAAGTGGGACTATAACTCACTTTCACAGATTTTACTTCGTCGGGAAGTAAGACTTAGCCACTGGTTGATTCACGAACCTATAACAATATATACATATATATCAAAGTATGTTCAAAATATATTTACAACACTTTTAATATATTTTGATGTTTTAAATTTATTAAGTCAGCTGTCCTCGTTAGTAACCTACAACTAGTTGTCCACAGTTAGATGTACAGAAATAAATCGATAAATATTATCTTGAATCAATCCACGACCCAGTGTATACGTATCTCAGTATTGATCACAACTCAAACTATATATATTTTGGAATCAACCTCAACCCTGTATAGCTAACTCCAACATTCACATATAGAGTGTCTATGGTTGTTCCGAAATATATATAGATGTGTCGACATGATAGGTCGAAACATTGTATACGTGTCTATGGTATCTCAAGATTACATAATATACAATACAAGTTGATTAAGTTATGGTTGGAATAGATTTGTTACCAATTTTCACGTAGCTAAAATGAGAAAAATTATCCAATCTTGTTTTACCCATAACTTCTTCATTTTAAATCCGTTTTGAGTGAATCAAATTGCTATGGTTTCATATTGAACTCTATTTTATGAATCTAAACAGAAAAAGTATAGGTTTATAGTCGGAAAAATAAGTTACAAGTTGTTTTTGTAAAGGTAGTCATTTCAGTCGAAAGAACGACGTCTAGATGACCATTTTAGAAAACATACTTCCACTTTGAGTTTAACCATAATTTTTGGATATAGTTTCATGTTCATAATAAAAATCATTTTCTCAGAATAACAACTTTTAAATCAAAGTTTATCATAGTTTTTAATTAACTAACCCAAAACAGCCCGCGGTGTTACTACGACGGCGTAAATCCGGTTTTACGGTGTTTTTCGTGTTTCCAGGTTTTAAATCATTAAGTTAGAATATCATATAGATATAGAACATGTGTTTAGTTGATTTTAAAAGTCAAGTTAGAAGGATTAACTTTTGTTTGCGAACAAGTTTAGAATTAACTAAACTATGTTCTAGTGATTACAAGTTTAAACCTTCAAATAAGATAGCTTTATATGTATGAATCGAATGATGTTATGAACATCATTACTACCTTAAGTTCCTTGGATAAACCTACTGGAAAAGAGAAAAATGGATCTAGCTTCAATGGATCCTTGGATGGCTCGAAGTTCTTGAAGCGGAATCATGACACGAAAACAAGTTCAAGTAAGATCATCACTTGAAATAAGATTGTTATAGTTATAGAAATTGAACCAAAGTTTGAATATGATTATTACCTTGTATTAGAATGATAACCTACTGTAAGAAACAAAGATTTCTTGAGGTTGGATGATCACCTTACAAGATTGGAAGTGAGCTAGCAAACTTGAAAGTATTCTTGATTTTATGTAACTAGAACTTGTAGAATATATGAAGAACACTTAGAACTTGAAGATAGAACTTGAGAGAGATCAATTAGATGAAGAAAATTGAAGAATGAAAGTGTTTGTAGGTGTTTTTGGTCGTTGGTGTATGGATTAGATATAAAGGATATGTAATTTTGTTTTCATGTAAATAAGTCATGAATGATTACTCATATTTTTGTAATTTTATGAGATATTTCATGCTAGTTGCCAAATGATGGTTCCCACATGTGTTAGGTGACTCAAATGGGCTGCTAAGAGCTGATCATTGGAGTGTATATACCAATAGTACATACATCTAAAAGCTGTGTATTGTACGAGTACGAATACGGGTGCATACGAGTAGAATTGTTGATGAAACTGAACGAGGATGTAATTGTAAGCATTTTTGTTAAGTAGAAGTATTTTGATAAGTGTATTGAAGTCTTTCAAAAGTGTATAAATACATATTAAAACACTACATGTATATACATTTTAACTGAGTCGTTAAGTCATCGTTAGTCGTTACATGTAAGTGTTGTTTTGAAACCTTTAGGTTAACGATCTTGTTAAATGTTGTTAACCCAATATTTATAATATCAAATGAGATTTTAAATTATTATATTATCATGATATTATCATGTATGAATATCTCTTAATATGATATATATACATTAAATGTCTTTACAACGATAATCGTTACATATATGTCTCGTTTAAAAATCATTAAGTTAGTAGTCTTGTTTTTACATATGTAGTTCATTGTTAATATACTTAAGGATATGTTTACTTATCATAGTATCATGTTAACTATATATATATATCCATATATATGTCATCATATAGTTTTTACAAGTTTTAACGTTCGTGAATCACCGGTCAACTTGGGTGGTCAATTGTCTATATGAAACATATTTCAATTAATCAAGTCTTAACAAGTTTGATTGCTTAACATGTTGGAAACATTTAATCATGTAAATATCAATCTCAATTAATATATAAAAACATGGAAAAGTTCGGGTCACTACAGTACCTAACCGTTAAATAAATTTCGTCCTGAAATTTTAAGCTGTTGAAGGTGTTGACGAATCTTCTGGAAATAGATGCGGGTATTTCTTCTTCATCTGATCTTCACGCTCCCAGGTGAACTCGGGTCCTCTACGAGCATTCCATTGAACCTTAACAATTGGTATCTTGTTTTACTTAAGTCTTTTAACCTCACGATCCATTATTTCGACGGGTTCTTCGATGAATTGAAGTTTTTCGTTGATTTGGATTTCATCTAACGGAATAGTGAGATCTTCTTTAGCAAAACATTTCTTCAAATTCGAGATGTGGAAAGTGTTATGTACAGCCGCGAGTTGTTGAGGTAACTCAAGTCGGTAAGCTACTGGTCCGACACGATCAATAATCTTGAATGGTCCAATATACCTTGGATTTAATTTCCCTCGTTTACCAAATCGAACAACGCCTTTCCAAGGTGTAACTTTAAGCATGACCATCTCTCCAATTTCAAATTCTATATCTTTTCTTTTAATGTCAGCGTAGCTCTTTTGTCGACTTTGGGCGGTTTTCAACCGTTGTTGAATTTGGATGATCTTCTCGGTAGTTTCTTGTATAATCTCCGGACCCGTAATCTGTCTATCCCCCACTTCACTCCAACAAATTGAAGACCTGCACTTTCTACCATAAAGTGCTTCAAACGGCGCCATCTCAATGCTTGAATGGTAGCTGTTGTTGTAGGAAAATTCTGCTAACGGTAGATGTCGATCCCAACTGTTTCCGAAATCAATAACACATGCTCGTAGCATGTCTTCAAGTGTTTGTATCGTCCTTTCACTCTGCCCATCTGTTTGTGGATGATAGGCAGTACTCATGTCTAGACGAGTTCCTAATGCTTGCTGTAATGTCTGCCAGAATCTTGAAATAAATCTGCCATCCCTATCAGAGATAATAGAGATTGGTATTCCATGTCTGGAGACGACTTCCTTCAAATACAGTCGTGCTAACTTCTCCATCTTGTCATCTTCTCTTATTGGCAGGAAGTGTGCTGATTTGGTGAGACGATCAACTATTACCCAAATAGTATCAAAACCACTTGCAGTCTTTGGCAATTTAGTGATGAAATCCATGGTAATGTTTTCCCATTTCCACTCCGGTATTTCGGGTTATTGAAGTAGACCTGATGGTTTCTGATGCTCAGCTTTGACCTTAGAACACGTCAAACATTCTCCTACGTATTTAGCAACATCGGCTTTCATACCCGGCCACCAAAAATGTTTCTTGAGATCCTTGTACATCTTCCCCGTTCCAGGATGTATTGAGTATCTGGTTTTATGAGCTTCTCTAAGTACCATTTCTCTCATATCTCCAAATTTTGGTACCCAAATCCTTTCAGCCCTATACCGGGTACCGTCTTCCCGAATATTAAGATGCTTCTCCGATCCTTTGGGTATTTCATCCTTTAAATTTCCCTCTTTTAAAACTCCTTGTTGCACCTCCTTTATTTGAGTAGTAAGGTTATTATGAATCATTATATTCATAGATTTTACTCGAATGGGTTCTCTGTCCTTCCTGCTCAAGGCATCGGCTACCACATTTGCCTTCCCCGGGTGGTAACGAATCTCAAAGTCGTAATCATTCAATAATTCAATCCACCTACGCTGCCTCATATTCAGTTGTTTCTGATTAAATATGTGTTGAAGACTTTTGTGGTCGGTATATATAATACTTTTGACCCCATATAAGTAGTGCCTCCAAGTCTTTAATGCAAAAACAACCACGCCTAATTCCAAATCATGCGTCGTATAATTTTGTTCGTGAATCTTCAATTGTCTAGACGCATAAGCAATCACCTTCGTTCGTTGCATTAACACACAACCGAGACCTTGCTTTGATGCGTCACAAAAAATCACAAAATCATCATTCCCTTCAGGCAATGACAATATAGGTGCCGTAGTTAGCTTTTTCTTCAATAACTGAAATGCTTTCTCTTGTTCATCATTCCATTCAAATTTCTTCCCTTTATGCGTTAATGCAGTCAAGGGTTTTGCTATTCTGGAAAAGTCTTGGATGAACCTTCTGTAGTAACCAGCTAGTCCTAAAAACTGGCGCATGTGTTTCGGAGTTTTCGGGGTTTCCCACTTTTCAACAGTTTCTATCTTTGCCGGATCCTCCTTAATACCTTCTTTGTTCACTATGTGACCGAGGAATTGAACTTCTTCCAACCAAAATGCACACTTTGAAAATTTAGCGTACAATTCTTCCTTCCTCAATACTTCTAACACCTTTCTCAAATGTTCACCGTGTTCTTGGTCATTCTTTGAGTAAATAAGTATGTCATCAATGAAAACAATGACAAACTTGTCAAGGTATGGTCCACACACTCGGTTAATAAGGTCCATGAACACAGCTGGTGCATTAGTTAAACCAAATGGCATGACCATAAACTCGTAATGACCGTAACGTGTTCTGAAAGCAGCCTTTGGAATATCATCTTCTTTCACCCGCATTTGATGATACCCGGAACGTAAGTCAATCTTTGAATAAACAGTCGAGCCTTGTAGTTGATCAAATAAGTCGTCGATTCTCGGTAGTGGGTAGCGGTTCTTGATGGTAAGTTTGTTCAACTCTCGGTAGTCGATACACAACCTGAATGTACCATCTTTCTTTTTGACAAACAAAACAGGAGCTCCCCACGGTGATGTGCTTGGTCGAATGAAACCACGCTCTAAAAGTTCTTGTAATTGGCTTTGCAGTTCTTTCATCTCGCTGGGTGCGAGTCTGTAAGGAGCACGAGCTATTGGTGCAGCTCCTGGTACAAGATCTATTTGAAATTTAACGGATCGATGTGGGGGTAATCCCGGTAATTCTTTCGGAAATACATCGGGAAATTCTTTTGCAATGGGAACATCATTGATGCTCTTTTCTTCAGTTTGTACTTTCTCGACGTGTGCTAGAACAGCATAGCAACCTTTTCTTATTAGTTTTTGTGCCTTCAAATTACTAATAAGATGTAGCTTCGTGTTGCCCTTTTCTCCGTACACCATTAAGGGTTTTCCTTTTTCTCGTATAATGCGAATTGCATTTTTGTAACAAACGATCTCTGCTTTCACTTCTTTCAACCAGTCCATACCGATTATCACATCAAAACTCCCTAACTCTACTGGTATCAAATCAATCTTAAATGTTTCGCTAACCAGTTTAATTTCTCGATTCCGACATATATTATCTGCTGAAATTAATTTACCATTTGCTAATTCGAGTAAAAATTTACTATCCAAAGGCGTCAATGGACAACTTAATTTAGCACAAAAATCTCTACTCATATAGCTTCTATCCGCACCCGAATCAAATAAAACGTAAGCAGATTTATTGTCAATAAGAAACGTACCCGTAACAAGCTCCGGGTCTTCCTGTGCCTCTGCCGCATTAATATTGAAAACTCTTCCGCGGCCTTGTCTATTCGTGTTCTCCTGGTTAGGGCAATTTCTAATAATGCGGCCCGGTTTTCCACATTTATAACAAACTACATTGGCATAACTTGCTCCGACACTACTTGCTCCGCCATTACTCGTTCCGACACCATTTGTTCCTTTCGTTCTATTAACCCCTGGTCCGTAGACCTCACACTTTGCCGCGCTATGACCATTTCTTTTACACTTGTTGCAAAATTTGGTGCAGAACCCCGAGTGATACTTTTCACACCTTTGGCTTAGCTGCTTCTGATTGTTGTTGTTGTTGCGGTTATTATTGTTGTTGGGATGATTGTTGTAGTTGCTGTTGTTGTTGTTGTTGTTGTTGGGCCGTTTGTTGTAGTTGCGATTGATGTTGCGATTGTTGGGATAATTGTTGCTATTATTGTTGTAATTGCTGTTGTTGTTGTATTGGTGATTCTTATCACCGTTTCTCTCCCACTTTCTTTTGACTTGCTTCACATTGGCCTCTTCAGCAGTCTGTTCTTTAATTCTTTCTTCAATCTGGTTCACTAGTTTGTGAGCCATTCTACATGCCTGTTGTATGGAGGCGGGCTCGTGTGAACTTATATCTTCTTGGATTCTTTCCGGTAATCCTTTCACAAATGCGTCGATCTTCTCTTCCTCATCTTCGAATGCTCCCGGACACAATAGGCACAATTCTGTGAATCGTCTTTCATACGTGGTAATATCGAATCCTTGGGTTCGTAACCCTCTAAGTTCTGTCTTGAGCTTATTGACCTCGGTTCTGGGACGGTACTTCTCGTTCATCAAGTGCTTGAATGCTGACCACGGTAGTGCGTACGCATCGTCTTGTCCCACTTGCTCTAGATAGGTATTCCACCAAGTTAATGCAGAACCTGTGAAGGTATGCGTAGCGTACTTCACTTTGTCCTCTTCAGTACACTTACTTATGGAAAACACCGATTCGACCTTCTAGGTCCACCGTTTCAATCCGATCGGTCCTTCGGTTCCATCAAATTCCAAAGGTTTGCAGGCAGTGAATTCTTTGTAGGTGCATCCTACACGATTTCCTGTACTGCTAGATTCAAGGTTATTGTTGGTATGTAGCGCAGCCTGTACTGCGGCTATGTTTGAAGCTAGAAAAGTACGGAATTCCTCTTCATTCATATTCACGGTGTGTCGAGTAGTCGGTGCCATTTCCTTCAAAATTATCAAATGGAACAAGTTAATCATACAGAATATTAAGAGTAGTTAATAGTATTTCGTAGCATAATATGAACTCATTTATAAAAGATTTTTCTTCATATTAGCGTTTTATAAGTTTAAATTCGGGTAGTACCTACCCGTTAAGTTCATACTTAGTAGCTAATATACAATTCAACTACTACAATTCTATATGAAAAACTGATTATAATAATATTTCGCGTTCAAACTTTTATACAATATTTTACAAACTTACAATACCGCTTATTTTACATAAAGCATGAAATATAGCACACAATAACTTTGATACAAGATAGTTGTGAAGATAATTCTAGCTAGTACACAAGTCGTTCAGCAAAGGCAATAAAGACACATAATTCATACGTCCAGAAACAAGTCATGCATTCTGGTTTTACTAGGACTACTTCCCATCCTTGGTCTTGTGGAACATAACCGTTATGGCCGTTGATAAGACAGCGTGTTGTAATGTCGTCAAAGGGACGAGGGTTACGTAATGTCCAACAGTCCCGTAACAATCTAAAAACCTCATTTCTTACCCCAATTACTGACTCCGTCACTTGTGGGAACGTTTTGTTTAATAGTTGTAGCCCGATGTTCTTATTCTCACTTTGGTGAGAAGCGAACATTACTAATCCGTAAGCATAACATGCTTCTTTATGTTGCATGTTAGCCGCTTTTTCTAAATCACGAAGTCCAATATTCGGATATATTGAGTCAAAATAATTTCTTAACCCATTGCGTAAAATAGCATTTGGGTTCCCCGCAATATATGCGTCAAAGTAAACACATCGTAACTTATGGATTTCCCAATGTGATATCCCCCATCTTTCGAAAGAAAGCCTTTTATAAACCAAGTCATTCTTGGAACGTTCTTCGAATGTCTTACAAACTGATCTCGCCTTAAATAGTTGTGTTGAAGAATTCTGACCGACTCTAGACAAGATTTCATCAATCATGTCTCCGGGTAGGTCTCTTAAAATATTGGGTTGTCTATCCATTTTGTGTTTTTATACTGTAAAATAGACAAGAGTTAGATTCATAAAAAAAAATACTTATTAATACAAGCAATTTTTACATATATCATAAAGCATAAGCACACTATATTACATATATTACACCACACGAATACAACTATCTTATTCCGACTCGCTTGTTTCTTCTTCTTCGGTTTTGGTTCGTTTTGCCAAGTTTCTAGGGATATATGATGTTTCCCTAATACTAGCTGTTATTTTCCACAACGGTTTAGAAAAACCTGGTGGTTTAGAGGTTCCTGGGTCATTGTTACAACTTAAGGACTTCGGGGGTTGACGATACATATAAAGTTCATCGGGGTTGGAATTAGATTTCTCTATTTTTATGCCCTTTCCCTTATTATTTTCTTTTGCCTTTTTAAATTCAGTTGGGGTAATTTCTATAACATCATCGGAATTCTCGTCGGAATCCGATTCATCGGAGAATTGGTAATCCTCCCAATATTTTGCTTCCTTGGCGGAAACACCATTGACCATAATTAACCTTGGTCGGTTGGTTGAGGATTTTCTTTTACTTAACCGTTTTATTATTTCTCCCACCGGTTCTATTTCTTCATTCGGTTCCGATTCTTCTTCCGGTACCGATTCTTCTTCCGGTTCCGACTCTTCTTCCGGTTCTTCTTCGGGAACTTGTGAATCAGTCCACGAATCATTTCAATTTACATTTGACTCTTCATTATTATTAGGTGAGTCAATGGGACTTGTTCTAGAGGTAGACATCTATCACATAATATCAAACGCGTTAAGAGATTAATATATCACATAATATTCACATGTTAAAAAATATATAGTTTCCAACAAAATTTGTTAAGCAATCATTTTTCAAGTAAACACGGTCGAAGTCCAGACTCACTAATGCATCCTAACTAACTCGATAAGACACACTAATGCAAAATTCTGGTTCTCTAAGACCAACGCTCTGATACCAATTGAAATGTCCCGTTCTTATTGATTAAAAACGTTCCATATTAATTGATTTCGTTGCGAGGTTTTGACCTCTATATGAGACGTTTTTCAAAGACTGCATTCATTTTAAAACAAACCATAACCTTTATTTCATCAATAAAGGTTTAAAAAGCTTTACGTAGATTATCAAATAATGATAATCTAAAATATCCTGTTTACACACGACCATTACATAATGGTTTACAATACAAATATGTTACAACAAAATAAGTTTCTTGAATGCAGTTTTTACACAATATCATACAAGCATGGACTCCAAATCTCGTCCTTATTTAAGTATGCGACAGCGGAAGCTCTTAATAATCACCTGAGAATAAACATGCTTAAAACGTCAACAAAAATGTTGGTGAGTTATAGGTTTAACCTATATATATCAAATCATAATAATAGACCACAAGATTTCATATTTCAATACACATCCCATACATAGAGATAAAAATCATTCATATGGTGAACACCTGGTAACCGACATTAACAAGATGCATATATAAGAATATCCCCATCATTCCGGGACACCCTTCGGATATGATATAAATTTCGAAGTACTAAAGCATCCGGTACTTTGGATGGGGTTTGTTAAGCCCAATAGATCTATCTTTAGGATTCGCGTCAATTAGGGTGTCTGTTCCCTAATTCTTAGATTACCAGACTTAATAAAAAGGGGCATATTCGATTTCGATAATTCAACCATAGAATGTAGTTTCACGTACTTGTGTCTATTTTGTAAATCATTTATAAAACCTGCATGTATTCTCATCCCAAAAATATTAGATTTTAAAAGTGGGACTATAACTCACTTTCACAGATTTTACTTCGTCGGGAAGTAAGACTTGGCCACTGGTTGATTCACGAACCTATAACAATATATACATATATATCAAAGTATGTTCAAAATATATTTACAACACTTTTAATATATTTTGATGTTTTAAATTTATTAAGTCAGCTGTCCTCGTTAGTAACCTACAACTAGTTGTCCACAGTTAGATGTACAGAAATAAATCGATAAATATTATCTTGAATCAATCCACGACCCAGTGTATACGTATCTCAGTATTGATCACAACTCAAACTATATATATTTTGGAATCAACCTCAACCCTGTATAGCTAACTCCAACATTCACATATAGAGTGTCTATGGTTGTTCCGAAATATATATATAGATGTGTCAACATGATAGGTCGAAACATTGTATACGTGTCTATGGTATCTCAAGATTACATAATATACAATACAAGTTGATTAAGTTATGGTTGGAATAGATTTGTTACCAATTTTCACGTAGCTAAAATGAGAAAAATTATCCAATCTTGTTTTACCCATAACTTCTTCATTTTAAATCCGTTTTGAGTGAATCAAATTGCTATGGTTTCATATTGAACTCTATTTTATGAATCTAAACAGAAAAAGTATAGGTTTATAGTCGGAAAAATAAGTTACAAGTCGTTTTTGTAAAGGTAGTCATTTCAGTCGAAAGAACGACGTCTAGATGACCATTTTAGAAAACATACTTCCACTTTGAGTTTAACCATAATTTTTGGATATAGTTTCATGTTCATAATAAAAATCATTTTCTAAGAATAACAACTTTTAAATCAAAGTTTATCATAGTTTTTAATTAACTAACCCAAAACAGCCCTCGGTGTTACTACGACGGCGTAAATCCGGTTTTACGGTGTTTTTCGTGTTTCCAGGTTTTAAATCATTAAGTTAGCATATAATATAGATATAGAACATGTGTTTAGTTGATTTTAAAAGTCAAGTTAGAAGGATTAACTTTTGTTTGCGAACAAGTTTAGAATTAACTAAACTATGTTCTAGTGATTACAAGTTTAAACCTTCGAATAAGATAGCTTTATATGTATGAATCGAATGATATTATGAACATCATTACTACCTTAAGTTCCTTGGATAAACCTACTGGAAAAGAGAAAAATGGATCTAGCTTCAACGGATCCTTGGATGGCTCGAAGTTCTTGAAGCGGAATCATGACACGAAAACAAGTTCAAGTAAGATCATCACTTGAAATAAGATTGTTATAGTTATAGAAATTGAACCAAAGTTTGAATATGATTATTACCTTGTATTAGAATGATAACCTACTGTAAGAAACAAAGATTTCTTGAGGTTGGATGATCACCTTACAAGATTGGAAGTGAGCTAGCAAACTTGAAAGTATTCTTGATTTTATGTAACTAGAACTTGTAGAATATATGAAGAACACTTAGAACTTGAAGATAGAACTTGAGAGAGATCAATTAGATGAAGAAAATTGAAGAATGAAAGTGTTTGTAGGTGTTTTTGGTCGTTGGTGTATGGATTAGATATAAAGGATATGTAATTTTGTTTTCATGTAAATAAGTCATGAATGATTACTCATATTTTTGTAATTTTATGAGATATTTCATGCTAGTTGCCAAATGATGGTTCCCACATGTGTTAGGTGACTCACATGGGCTGCTAAGAGCTGATCATTGGAGTGTATATACTAATAGTACATACATCTAAAAGCTGTGTATTGTACGAGTACGAATACGGGTGCATACGAGTAGAATTGTTGATGAAACTGAACGAGGATATAATTGTAAGCATTTTTGTTAAGTAGAAGTATTTTGATAAGTGTATTGAAGTCTTTCAAAAGTGTATAAATACATATTAAAACACTACATGTATATACATTTTAACTGAGTCGTTAAGTCATCGTTAGTCGTTACATGTAAGTGTTGTTTTGAAACCTTTAGGTTAACGATCTTGTTAAATGTTGTTAACCCAATATTTATAATATCAAATGAGATTTTAAATTATTATATTATCATGATATTATCATGTATGTATATCTCTTAATATGATATATATACATTAAATGTCTTTACAACGATAATCGTTACATATATGTCTCGTTTAAAAATCATTAAGTTAGTAGTCTTGTTTTTACATATGTAGTTCATTGTTAATATACTTAATGATATGTTTACTTATCATAGTATCATGTTAACTATATATATATATCCATATATATGTCATCATATAGTTTTTACAAGTTTTAACGTTCGTGAATCACCGGTCAACTTGGGTGGTCAATTGTCTATATGAAACATATTTCAATTAATCAAGTCTTAACAAGTTTGATTGCTTAACATGTTGGAAACATTTAATCATGTAAATATCAATCTCAATTAATATATAAAAACATGGAAAAGTTCGGGTCACTACAGCAGGTGCGTTGGTTAAATCGAATGGCATCACCAGGAACTCATAGTGGCCATAACGAGTTCGGAATGCAGTATTCAGGACATCGCTCTCCTTCACCCTCAACTGGTGATATCCTGATCGTAAATCAATCTTGGAGTAAACGCTGGATCCTTGCAGCTGATCGAAAAGATCGTCAATCCTGGGAAGGGGATACCGATTCTTAATCGTCAACTTGTTCAGTTCCTGAAAATCGATACACATGCGGAAAGATCCATCCTTCTTCTTCACGAACAAAAGGTGCGCCCTAAGGTGATGAACTCGGTAGGATAAATCCACGGTCTAGCAGTTCCTGCAGTTGACTCTGCAACTCTTGCAGTTCGGAAGGTGCAAGTCGATAAGGTGCGCGAGCTACAGGTGCAGCTCCTGGCACTAGATCGATCTGGAACTCCACTGATCTCGGTGGTGGTAATCCCGGCAATTATTCTGGAAAGTCGTCGGGAAACTCGTTCACAATTCGCACATCATCCTCACTTTTCTCCTCAGTTTCTAACTTCTTCACGTGCGCCAAAACAGCAAAACGCCCATTTTTCATAACCTTTTGTGCCTTCAAGAAACTAATAAGGTTCAGCTTCGGGCTACATCTATCTAAGTAAAGAATTAGTGGCTCACCATCTTCGCGAGCTATACGAAGAATCTTCTCTCCACAAATAACTTCTGCTCTCACTTTGGACAACCAGTCCATACCGACTATCACATCAAAACTTCCCAACTTAATGGGTATCAAATCAATCTCAAAATCCACACCAGCTAAGTTTATAATACCTCCTCGGCTAATTTGGTCAACTCTCTCAAGCTTTCCATTGACTACCTCAACAAGTATACTCTCATCCAAAGACACTAACGACCAATCTATCTTAGAGTAAAAGTGTCTACATACATAACTCCTATCGGCACCGGTATCAAATAAGACAGGAAGCTAATAGTTTATTGATAGTGAATGTACCTGTAACCAAGTCAGGATCTTCACGGGTGTAAAGACTTGTCCTAATCAATCTGGACGAATACATTACATTTGGTTACATCGCGAGGTACTTGACTTCTATATGATACATTTTACAAACATTGCATTCGTTTTTAAAAGACAAACTTTCATTACATCGAAAGTTGACAGTCATGTATACCATTTCATAATATCCAACCTATAATTGACCTAATCTGTCATTTACTTAATAATAATCTCTATTGAACTCAACGACTTGAATGCAACGTCTTTTGAAATATGCCATGAATGACTCCAAGTAAATCTTTAAAATGAGCAAATGCACAGCGGAAGATTTCTTTCATACCTGAGAATAAACATGCTTAAAAGTGTCAACCAAAAGGTTGGTGAGTTCATTAGTTTATCGTAATCATTTATTTCCATGATTTTAATAGACCACAAGAATTTCATTTCCATTTCTCATAAATATCATGCATGCAAAAATCATTCATATGGATTGAACACCTGATAATCGACATTAACAAGATGCATATAAGAATATCCCCATCATTCTGGGACATCCATCGGACATGATATAAATTTCGAAGTACTAAAGCATCCGCAACCATGGATGGGGCTTGTTGGGCCCGATAGATCTATCTTTAGGATTCGCGTCAATTAGGGGGCTCGGTTCCTTAATTCTTAGATTACCAGGCTAAAAGGGGCATATTTGGCTTCGATCCATTCAACCATATAATGTAGTTTCGATTACTTGTGTCTATTTCGTAAAATATTTATAAAAGCGCATGTATTCTCAGTCCCAAAAATATATATTGCAAAAGCATTTAAAAGGGAGTAATGAAACTCACAATACTCTATTTTGTAGTAAAAATACATATGATGACTTTGAACAACTGAACAATGCAGGGTTGGCCTCGGATTCACGAACCTATATCATTTATATATCTATTAAAACACATGATGACAATTAACCAGTTTTTATTTATATTATTAATATACTTCTTAGATTAATGAATTTATTAGCTATATTCATTTATATATATTTTAAATACTTAAAATTTTATATATATAATAGATTTAAAGTATACGATATATTATTTATTATAAATATCCTATTGATAATGCTAAAAACGAACATATATTTCATAGCATTATCCTCCAAGAAAGACAAGCTTTTAGTTGCAATTGTTCTATTTACAAGTGATATTCGTTTAAATATTAAAAAGTGAAGACAAAAGATAGATTCGACGATTTGAAGACACAAACGACCAGAAAGCTAAAAAGTAAAAAGTACAATCCAAGTGGTTCAATTTATTGATGAGAAACGTCTAAAAGTTACAAGTGTACAAGCCGCAAAACGTAAAGTACAAGATATTAAATCGTAGAAAGGACGTTTGAAAATCTGGAACCGGGACATAAGCCGAGTATCAACGCGCGATGAAACGGACCTAAAATTACAAGTAAACGATGCACAAGAATATAATATAATATATATATAATTATATATATTATATTATATAATAAAATAAACCAGCAGTCCACATTTTGCTAAACAAAATATCTGGATCCAGCTGGCCATGCGATCGCATGGCCTGGAAGAACAAAAACCATGCGATCACATGGCACCCATGAGATGGCAAAGTGCTATAAAAAGGAAGTTTGCTCGACGTTTTATGTACACCTTCTTCAACTGATACTCTCTATCTTTCAATATGTATTTATATTTTAATTATAATTTTAATTTTAATATTAAGTTAATAATAATAAGGTTATAGTGGCGAATGTTTTAAGTTTGTAAGTCGAAATTCTGTCCATGTAACACTACGCGATTAATACTCATTGTAAGTTATGTTCAACCTTTTTAAATTAATGTCTCGTAGCTAAGTTATTATTATGTTTATTTAAGCCAAAGTAATCGTGATGTTGGACTAACTATAAAGACTGGGTTATTGGGCTTTGGACCATAATTGGGGTTTGGACAAAAGACCGACACTTGTGGAAATTGGACTATGGGCTATTAATGGGCTTTATATTAATTAAATGACATCTCGTTGATTTAATATAGAGATTTATAATTTGACGTATTTATATTTAACCACATACGTTTGACTGGGTACGGTGGGTGGGATATCTATAAATACTAATAATTATTCATTTGACCGGACACGGGGATGGATTAATAGTCACTGGACTCATTAAAACAGGGGTGGATTACATTCAAGGGAATTTGGTGTAATTGTTAACAAAGTATTAAAACCTTGGATTACACGCAGTCGATAACCTGGTGTATTCATTAAACAAAGTATTAAGACCTTGTTATAGTTCGAATCCCCAATTAGTTGAAATATTTGACTTCAGGTATAAGGTTAATTTGGCGAAGACTCTCGCATATTATAATTATGACCGATGGACTATTATGGACAAAACCAGATGGACATATCAAATAATCCAGGACAGAGGACAATTAATCCACAGTAATAAATGATGTCAAAGCAGAGGTGTATATAAAATAGCTTATATTTTACAAGGAAATACTATTAAATATTATACAATTTTACACAAGATATTTATTTATTTATAGAATGGATATGTAGTGACCCGAACTTTTCCATGTTTATATATATTAATTGAGATTGATATTTACATGATTAAATGTTTCCAACATGTTAAGCAATCAAACTTGTTAAGACTTGATTAATTGAAATATGTTTCATATAGACAATTGACCACCCAAGTTGACCGGTGATTCACGAACGTTAAAACTTGTAAAAACTATATGATGACATATATATGGATATATATATAGTTAACATAATACTATGATAAGTAAACATATCATTAAGTATATTAACAATGAACTACATATGTAAAAACAAGACTACTAACTTAATGATTTTTAAACGAGACATATATGTAACGATTATCGTTGTAAAGACATTTAATGTATATATATATCATATTAAGAGATATTCATACATGATAATATCATGATAATATAATAATTTAAAATCTCATTTGATATTATATACATTGGGTTAACAACATTTAACAAGATCGTTAACCTAAAGGTTTCAAAACAACACTTACATGTAACGACTAACGATGACTTAACGACTCAGTTAAAATGTATATACATGTAGTGTTTTAATATGTATTTATACACTTTTGAAAGACTTCAATACACTTATCAAAATACTTCTACTTAACAAAAATGCTTACAATTACATCCTCGTTCAGTTTCATCAACAATTCTACTCGTATGCACCCGTATTCGTACTCGTACAATACACAGCTTTTAGATGTATGTACTATTGGTATATACACTCCAATGATCAGCTCTTAGCAGCCCATGTGAGTCACCTAACACATGTAGGAACCATCATTTGGCAACTAGCATGAAATATCTCATAAAATTACAAAAATATGAGTAATCATTCATGACTTATTTACATGAAAACAAAATTACATATCCTTTATATCTAATCCATACACCAACGACCAAAAACACCTACAAACACTTTCATTCTTCAATTTTCTTCATCTAATTGATCTCTCTAAAGTTCTATCTTCAAGTTCTAAGTGTTCTTCATAAATTCTACAAGTTCTAGTTACATAAAATCAAGAATACTTTCAAGTTTGCTAGCTCACTTCCAATCTTGTAAGGTGATCATCCAACCTCAAGAAATCTTTGTTTCTTACAGTAGGTTATCATTCTAATACAAGGTAATAATCATATTAAAACTTTGGTTCAATTTCTATAACTATAACAATCTTATTTCAAGTGATGATCTTACTTGAACTTGTTTTCGTGTCATGATTCTGCTTCAAGAACTTCGAGCCATCCAAGGATACGTTGAAGCTAGATCCATTTTTCTATTTTCCAGTAGGTTTATCTAAGGAACTTAAGGTAGTAATGATGTTCATAACATCATTCGATTCATACATATAAAGCTATCTTATTCGAAGGTTTAAACTTGTAATCACTAGAACATAGTTTAGTTAATTCTAAACTTGTTCGCAAACAAAAGTTAATACTTCTAACTTGACTTTTAAAATCAACTAAACACATGTTATATATCTATATGATATGCTAACTTAATGATTTAAAACCTGGAAACACGAAAAACATCGTAAAACCGGATTTACGCCGTCGTAGTAACACCGCGGGCTGTTTTGGGTTAGTTAATTAAAAACTATGATAAACTTTAATTTAAAAGTTGTTATTCTGAGAAAATGATTTTTATTATGAACATGAAACTATATCCAAAAATTATGGTTAAACTCAAAGTGGAAGTATGTTTTCTAAAATGGTCATCTAGACGTCGTTCTTTCGACTGAAATGACTACCTTTACAAAAACGACTTGTAACTTATTTTTCTGACTATAAACCTATACTTTTTCTGTTTAGATTCATAAAATAGAGTTCAATATAAAACCATAGCAATTTGATTCACTCAAAACGGATTTAAAATGAAGAAGTTATGTGTAAAACAAGATTGGATAATTTTTCTCATTTTAGCTACGTGAAAATTGGTAACAAATCTATTCCAACCATAACTTAATCAACTTGTATTGTATATTATGTAATCTTGAGATACCATAGACACGTATACAATGTTTCGACCTATCATGTCGACACATCTATATATATTTCGGAACAACCATAGACACTCTATATGTGAATGTTGGAGTTAGCTATACAGGGTTGAGGTTGATTCCAAAATATATATAGTTTGAGTTGTGATCAATACTGAGATACGTATACACTGGGTCGTGGATTGATTCAAGATAATATTTATCGATTTATTTCTGTACATCTAACTGTGGACAACTAGTTGTAGGTTACTAACGAGGACAGCTGACTTAATAAACTTAAAACATCAAAATATATTAAAAGTGTTGTAAATATATTTTGAACATACTTTGATATATATGTATATATTGTTATAGGTTCGTGAATCAACCAGTGGCCAAGTCTTGCTTCCTGACGAAGTAAAAACCTGTGAAGGTGAGTTATAGTCCCACTTTTAAAATCTAATATTTTTGGGATGAGAATACATGCAGGTTTTATAAATGATTTACAAAATAGACACAAGTACGTGAAACTACATTCTATGGTTGAATTATCGAAATCGAATATGCCCCTTTTTATTAAGTCTGGTAATCTAAGAATTAGGGAACAGACACCCTAATTGACGCGAATCCTAAAGATAGATCTATTGGGCCTAACAAACCCCATCCAAAGTACCGGATGCTTTAGTACTTCGAAATTTATATCATATCCGAAGGGTGTCCCGGAATGATGGGGATATTCTTATATATGCATCCTGTTAATATCAGTTACCAGATGTTCACCATATGAATGATTTTTATCTCTATGTATGGGATGTGTATTGAAATATGAAATCTTGTGGTCTATTATTATGATTTGATATATATAGGTTAAACCTATAACTCACCAACATTTTTGTTGACGTTTTAAGCATGTTTATTCTCAGGTGATTATTAAGAGCTTCCGCTGTCGCATACTTAAATAAGGACGAGATTTGGAGTCCATGCTTGTATGATATTGTGTAAAAACTGCATTCAAGAAACTTATTTTGTTGTAACATATTTGTATTGTAAACCATTATGTAATGGTCGTGTGTAAACAGGATATTTTAGATTATCATTATTTGATAATCTACGTAAAGCTTTTTAAACCTTTATTGATAAAATAAAGGTTATGGTTTGTTTTAAAATGAATGCAGTCTTTGAAAAACGTCTCATATAGAGGTCAAAACCTCGCAACGAAATCAATTAATATGGAACGTTTTTAATCAATAAGAACGGGACATTTCAGTTGGTATCAGAGCGTTGGTCTTAGAGAACCAGAATTTTACATTAGTGTGTCTTATCGAGTTTGTTAGGATGCATTAGTGAGTCTGGACTTCGACCGTGTTTACTTGAAAAATGATTGCTTAACAAATTTTGTTGGAAACTATATATTTTTAACATGTGAATATTATGTGATATATTAATCTCTTAACGCGTTTGATATTATGTGATAGATGTCTACCTCTAGAACAAGTCCCATTGACTCACCTAATAATAATGAAGAGTCAAAAGTAAATTGGAATGATTCATGGACTGATTCACAAGTTCCCGAAGAGGAACTGCAAGAATAGTCGGAACCGGAAGAAGAATCGGAACCGGAAAAAGAATCGGAACCGGATGAAGAAATAGAACCGGTGGGGAAAATAATAAAATAGTTAAGTAAAAGAAAATCCTCAACCAACCTACCAAGGTTAATTATGGTCAATGGTGTTTCCGCGAAGGAAGAAAAATATTGGGAGGATTACCAATTCTCCGATGAATAGGATTCCGACGAGAATTCCGATGATGTTATAGAAATTACCCCAACTGAATTTAAAAAGGCAAAAGAAAATAATAAGGGAAAGGGCATAAAAATAGAGAAATCTAATTCCAACCCCGATGAACTTTATATGTATCGTCAACCCCCGAAGTCCTTAAGTTGTAACAATGACCCGGGAACCTATAAACCACCAGGTTTTTCTAAACCAATGTGGAAAACGACGGCTCGTATTAGGGGAACATCATATATCCCTAGACACTTGGAAAAACGAACCAAAACCGAAGAAGAAGAAACAAGCGAGTCGGAATAAGATAGTTGTATTCGTGTGGTGTAATATATGTAATATAGTGTGCTTATGCTTTATGATATATGTAAAAATTGCTTGTATTAATAAGTATTTTTTTTATGAATCTAACTCTTGTCTATTTTACAGTATAAAAACACAAAATGGATAGACAACCCAATATTTTAAGAGACCTACCCGGAGACATGATTGATGAAATCTTGTCTAGAGTCGGTCAGAATTCTTCGGCACAACTATTTAAGGCGAGATCAGTTTGTAAGACATTCGAAGAACGTTCCAAGAATGCCTTGGTTTATAAAAGGCTTTCGTTCGAAAGATGGGGGATATCACATTGGGAAATCCATAAGTTACGATGTGTTTACTTTGACGCATATATTGCGGGGAACCCAAATGCTATTTTACGCAATGGGTTAAGAAATTATTTTGACTCAATATATCTGAATATTGGACTTCGTGATTTAGAAAAAGCGGCTAACATGCAACATAAAGAAGCATGTTATGCTTACGGATTAGTAATGTTCACTTCTCACCAAAGTGAGAACAAGAACATCAGGCTACAACTATTAAACAAAACGTTCCCACAAGTGATGGAGTCGGTAATTGGGGTAAGAAATGAGGTTTTTAGATTGTTACGGGACTGTTGGACATTACGTAACCCTCGTCCCTTTGACGACGTTACAACACGCTGTCTTATCAACGGCCATAACGGTTATGTTCCACAAGACCAAGGATGGGAAGTAATCCTAGTAAAACCAGAATGCATGACTTGTTTCTGGACGTATGAATTACGTGTCTTTATTGCCTTTGCTGAACGACTTGTGTACTAGCTAGAATTATCTTCACAACCATCTTGTATCAAATTTATTGTGTGCTATATTTCATGCTATATGTAAAATAAGCGGTATTGTAAGTTTGTAAAATATTGTGTAAAAGTTTGAACGCGAAATATTATTATAATCAGTTTTTTATATAGAATTGTAGTAGTTGAATTGTATATTAGCTACTAAGTATGAACTTAACGGGTAGGTACTACCCGAATTTAAACTTATAAAACACTAATATGAAGAAAAAGCTTTTATAAATGAGTTCATATTATGCTACGAAATACTATTAACTACTCTTAATATTCTGTATGATTAACTTGTTCCATTTGACTATTTTGAATAAAATGGCACCGACTACTCGACACACCGTGAATATGAATGAAGAGGAATTCCGTACTTTTCTAGCTTCAAACATAGCCGCAGTACAGGCTGCGCTACATACCAACAATAACCTTGGATCTAGCAGTACAGGAAATCGTGTAGGATGCACCTACAAAGAATTCACTGCCTGCAAACCTTTGGAATTTGATGGAACCGAAGGACCGATCGGATTGAAACGGTGGACCGAGAAGGTCGAATCGGTGTTTGCCATAAGTAAGTGTACTGAAGAGGACAAAGTGAAGTACGCTACGCATACCTTCACAGGTTCTGCGTTAACATGGTGGAATACCTATCTAGAGCAAGTGGGACAAGACGATGCGTACGCATTACCATGGTCAGCATTCAAGCACTTGATGAACGAGAAGTACCGTCCCAGAACCGAGGTCAATAAGCTCAAGACAGAACTTAGAGGGTTACGAACCCAAGGATTTGATATTACCACGTACGAAAGACGATTCACAGAATTGTGCCTATTGTGTCCGGGAGCATTCGAAGATGACGAAGAGAAGATCGACGCGTTTGTGAAAGGATTACCAGAAAGAATCCAAGAAGATATAAGTTCACACGAGCCCGCCTCCATACAACAGGCATGTAGAATGGCTCACAAACTAGTGAACCAGATTGAAGAAAGAATTAAAGAACAGACTGCTGAAGAGGCCAATGTGAAGCAAGTCAAAAGAAAGTGGGAGGAAAACGGTGATAAGAATCAACAAATACAATAACAACAGCAATTACAACAATAATCGCAACAATTATCCCAACAATCGCAACATCAATCGCAACTACAACAAACGGCCCAACAACATCAACAACAACAACAACAACAACAACAGCAACTACAACAATCATCCCAATAACAAAAATAACCGCAACAACAACAACAATCAGAAGCAGCTATGCCAAAGGTGTGAAAAGTATCACTCGGGGTTCTGCACCAAATTTTGCAACAAGTGTAAAAGAAATGGTCATAGCGCGGCGAAGTCTGAGGTCTACGGACCAGGGGTTAATAGAACGAAAGGAACAAATGGTGTTGGAACGAGTAATGGAGGAGCAAGTAGTGTCGGAGCAAGTTATGCCAATGTAGTTTGTTATAAATGTGGAAAACCGGGCCACATTATTAGAAATTGCCCGAACCAGGAGAACACGAATGGACAAGGCCGCGGAAGAGTTTTCAATATTAATGCGGCAGAGGCACAGGAAGACCCGGAGCTTGTTACGGGTACGTTTCTTATTGACAATAAATCTGCTTACGTTTTATTTGATTCGGGTGCGGATAGAAGCTATATGAGTAGAGATTTTTGTGCTAAATTAATTTATCCATTGACGCCTTTGGATAGTAAATTTTTACTCGAATTAGCAAATGGTAAATTAATTTTAGCAGATAATATATGTCGGAATCGAGAAATTAAACTGGTTAGCTAAACATTTAAGATTGATTTGATACCAGTAGAGTTAGGGAGTTTTGATGTGATAATCGGTATGGACTGGTTGAAAGAAGTGAAAGCAGAGATCGTTTGTTACAAAAATGCAATTCGCATTGTACGAGAAAAAGGAAAACCCTTAATGGTGTACGGAGAAAAGGGCAACACGAAGCTACATCTTATTAGTAATTTGAAGGCACAAAAACTAATAAGAAAAGGTTGCTATGCTATTCTAGCACACGTCGAGAAAGTACAAACTGAAGAAAAGAGCATCAATGATGTTCCCATTGCAAAAGAATTTCCCGATGTATTTCCGAAAGAATTACCGGGATTACCCCCACATCGATCCGTTGAATTTCAAATAGATCTTGTACCAGGAGCTGCACCAATAGATCGTGCTCCTTAAAGACTCGCACCCAGCGAAATTAAAGAACTGCAAAGCTAATTACAAGAACTTTTAGAGCGTGGTTTCATTCGACCAAGCACATCACCGTGGGGAGCTCCTGTTTTGTTTGTCAAGAAGAAAGATGGTACATTCAGGTTGTGTATTGACTACCGAGAGTTGAACAAACTTACCATCAAGAACCGCTACCCACTACCGAGAATCGACGACTTATTTGATCAACTACAAGGCTCGTCTGTTTATTCAAAGATTGACTTACGTTCCGGGTATCATCAAATGCGGGTGAAAGAAGATGATATTCCAAAGACTGCTTTCAGAACACGTTACGGTCATTACGAGTTTATGGTCATGCCGTTTGGTTTAACTAATGCACCAGCTGTGTTCATGGACCTTATGAACTGAGTGTGTGGACCATACCTTGACAAGTTTGTCATTGTTTTCATTGATGACATACTTATTTACTCAAAGAATGACCAAGAACACGGTGAACATTTGAGAAAGGTGTTAGAAGTATTGAGGAAGGAAGAATTGTACGCTAAGTTTTCAAAGTGTGCATTTTGGGTGGAAGAAGTTCAATTCCTCGGTCACATAGTGAACAAAGAAGGTATTAAGGTGGATCCGGCAAAGATAGAAACTGTTGAAAAGTGGGAAACCCCGAAAACTCCGAAACACATACGCCAGTTTTTAGGACTAGCTGGTTACTACAGAAGGTTCATCCAAGACTTTTCTAGAATAGCAAAACCCTTGACTGCATTAACGCATAAAGGGAAGAAATTTGAATGGAATGATGAACAAGAGAAAGCGCTTCAGTTATTGAAGAAAAAGCTAACAACGGCACCTATATTGTCATTGCCTGAAGGGAATGATGATTTTGTGATTTATTGTGACGCATCAAAGCAAGGTCTCGGTTGTGTATTAATGCAACGAACGAAGGTGATTGCTTATGCGTCTAGACAATTGAAGATTCACGAACAAAATTATACGACGCATGATTTGGAATTAGGCGCGGTTGTTTTTGCATTAAAGACTTGGAGGCACTACTTATATGGGGTCAAAAGTATTATATATACCGACCACAAAAGTCTTCAACACATATTTAATCAGAAACAACTGAATATGAGGCAGCGTAGGTGGATTGAATTATTGAATGATTACGACTTTGAGATTCGTTACCACCCGGGGAAGGCAAATGTGGTAGCCGATGCCTTGAGCAAGAAGGACAGAGAACCCATTCGAGTAAAATCTAAGAATATAATGATTCATAATAACTTTAGTACTCAAATAAAGGAGGCGCAACAAGGAGTTTTAAAAGAGGGAAATTTAAAGGATGAAATACCCAAAGGATCGGAGAAGCATCTTAATATTCGGGAAGACGGAACCTGGTATAGGGCTGAAAGGATTTGGGCACCAAAATTTGGATATATGAGAGAAATGGTACTTAGAGAAGCTCATAAAACCAGATACTCAATACATCCTGGAACGGGGAAGATGTACAAGGATCTCAAGAAACATTTTTGGTGGCCGGGTATGAAAGCCGATGTTGCTAAATACGTAGGAGAATGTTTGACGTGTTCTAAGATCAAAGTTGAGCATCAGAAACCATCAGGTCTACTTCAACAACACGAAATCCCGAAATGGAAATGGGAAAACATTACCATGGATTTCATCACTAAATTGCCAAGGACTGCAAGTGGTTTTGATACTATTTGGGTAATAGTTGATCGTCTCACCAAATCAGCACACTTCCTGCCAATAAGAGAAGATGACAAGATGGAGAAGTTAGCACGACTGTATTTGAAGGAAGTCGTCTCCAGACATGGAATACCAATCTCTATTATCTCTGATAGGGATGGCAGATTTATTTCAAGATTCTGGCAGACATTACAGCAAGCATTAGGAACTCATCTAGACATGAGTACTGCCTATCATCCACAAACTGATGGGCAGAGCGAAAGGATGATACAAACGCTTGAAGACATGCTACGAGCATGTGTTATTGATTTCGGAAACAGTTGGGATCGACATCTACCGTTAGCAGAATTTTCCTACAACAACAGCTACCATTCAAGCATTGAGATGGCGCCGTTTGAAGCACTTTATGGTAGAAAGTGCAGGTCTCCGATTTGTTGGAGTGAAGTGGGGGATAGACAGATTACGGGTCCGGAGATTATACAAGAAACTACCGAGAAGATCATCCAAATTCAACAACGGTTGAAAACTGCCCAAAGTCGACAAAAGAGCTACGCTGACATTAAAAGAAAAGATATAGAATTTGAAATTGGAGAGATGGTCATGCTTAAAGTTGCACCTTGGAAAGGCGTTGTTCGATTTGGTAAACGAGGGAAATTAAATCCAAGGTATATTGGACCATTCAAAATTATTGATCGTGTCGGACCAGTAGCTTACCGACTTGAGTTACCTCAACAACTCGCGGCTGCACATAACACTTTCCACGTCTCGAATTTGAAGAAATGTTTTGCTAAAGAAGATCTCACTATTCCGTTAGATGAAATCCAAATCAACGAAAAACTTCAATTCATCGAAGAACCCGTCGAAATAATGGATCGTGAGGTTAAAATAATTAAGCAAAACAAGATAATAATTGTTAAGGTTCGATGGAATGCTCGTAGAAGACCCGAGTTCAACAGCTTAAAATTTCGGGACGAAATTTATTTAACGGGTAGGTACTGTAGTGACCCGAACTTTTCCATGTTTATATATATTAATTGAGATTGATATTTACATGATTAAATGTTTCCAACATATTAAGCAATCAAACTTGTTAAGACTTGATTAATTGAAATATGTTTCATATAGACAATTGATCACCCAAGTTGATCGGTGATTCACGAACATTAAAACTTGTAAAAACTATATGATGACATATATATGGATATATATATATAGTTAACATGATACTATGATAAGTAAACATATCATTAAGTATATTAACAATGAACTACATATGTAAAAACAAGACTACTAACTTAATGATTTTTAAACGAGACATATATGTAACGATTATCGTTGTAAAGACATTTAATGTATATATATCATATTAAGAGATATTCATACATGATAATATCATGATAATATAATAATTTAATATCTCATTTGATATTATAAACATTGGGTTAACAACATTTAACAAGATCGTTAACCTAAAGGTTTCAAAACAACACTTACATGTAACGACTAACGATGACTTAACGACTCAGTTAAAATGTATATACATGTAGTGTTTTAATATGTATTTATACACTTTTGAAAGACTTCAATACACTTATCAAAATACTTCTACTTAACAAAAATGCTTACAATTACATCCTCGTTCAGTTTCATCAACAATTCTACTTGTATGCACCCGTATTCGTACTCGTACAATACACAGCTTTTAGATGTAAGTACTATTGGTATATACACTCCAATGATCAGATCTTAGCAGCCCATGTGAGTCACCTAACACATGTGGGAACCATCATTTGGAAACTAGCATGAAATATCTCATAAAATTACAAAAATATGAGTAATCATTCATGACTTATTTACATGAAAACAAAATTACATATCCTTTATATCTAATCCATACACCAACGACCAAAAACACCTACAAACACTTTCATTCTTCAATTTTATTCATCTAATTGATCTCTCTCAAGTTCTATCTTCAAGTTCTAAGTGTTCTTCATAAATTCTACAAGTTCTAGTTACATAAAATCAAGAATACTTTCAAGTTTGCTAGCTCACTTCCAATCTTGTAAGGTGATCATCCAACCTCAAGAAATCTTTGTTTCTTACAGTAGGTTATCATTCTAATACAAGGTAATAATCATATTCAAACTTTGGTTCAATTTATATAACTATAACAATCTTATTTCAAGTGATGATCTTACTTGAACTTGTTTTCGTGTCATGATTCTGCTTCAAGAACTTCGAGCCATCCAAGGATCCGTTGAAGCTAGATCCATTTTTCTCTTTTCCAGTAGGTTTATCTAAGGAACTTAAGGTAGTAATGATGTTCATAACATCATTCGATTCATACATATAAAGCTATCTTATTCGAAGGTTTAAACTTGTAATCACTAGAACATAGTTTAGTTAATTCTAAACTTGTTCGCAAACAAAAGTTAATCCTTCTAACTTGACTTTTAAAATCAACTAAACACATGTTCTATATCTATATGATATGCT
The DNA here is from genome assembly GCF_046630445.1 of Rutidosis leptorrhynchoides. Lineage (NCBI taxonomy): Eukaryota > Viridiplantae > Streptophyta > Magnoliopsida > Asterales > Asteraceae > Rutidosis > Rutidosis leptorrhynchoides. Next base: position 301,359,469 of record NC_092337.1, read on the forward strand.
AACTTAATGATTTAAAACCTGGAAACACGAAAAACACCGTAAAATCGGATTTACGCCGTCGTAGTAACACCGCGGGCTGTTTTGGGTTAGTTAATTAAAAACTATGATAAACTTTAATTTAAAAGTTGTTATTCTGAGAAAATGATTTTTATTATGAACATGAAACTATATCCAAAATTTATGGTTAAACTCAAAGTGGAAGTATGTTTTCTAAAATGGTCATCTAGACGTCGTTCTTTCGACTGAAATGACTACCTTTACAAAAACGACTTGTAACTTATTTTTCCGACTATAAACCTATACTTTTTCTGTTTAGATTCATAAAATAGAGTTCAATATGAAACCATAGCAATTTGATTCACTCAAAACGGATTTAAAATGAAGAAGTTATGGGTAAAACAAGATTGGATAATTTTTCTCATTTTAGCTACGTGAAAATTGGTAACAAATCTATTCCAACCATAACTTAATCAACTTGTATTGTATATTATGTAATCTTGAGATACCATAGACACGTATACAATGTTTCGACCTATCATGTCGACACATCTATATATATTTCGGAACAACCATAGACACTCTATATGTGAATGTTGGAGTTAGCTATACAGGGTTGAGGTTGATTCCAAAATATATATAGTTTGAGTTGTGATCAATACTGAGATACGTATACACTGGGTCGTGGATTGATTCAAGATAATATTTATTGATTTATTTCTGTACATCTAACTGTGGACAACTAGTTGTAGGTTACTAACGAGGACAGCTGACTTAATAAACTTAAAACATCAAAATATATTAAAAGTGTTGTAAATATATTTTGAACATACTTTGATATATATGTATATATTGTTATAGGTTCGTGAATCAACCAGTGGCCAAGTCTTGCTTCCCGACGAAGTAAAAACCTGTGAAGGTGAGTTATAGTCCCACTTTTAAAATCTAATATTTTTGGGATGAGAATACATGTAGGTTTTATAAATGATTTACAAAATAGACACAAGTACGTGAAACTATATTCTATGGTTGAATTATCGAAATCGAATATGCCCCTTTTTATTAAGTCTGGTAATCTAAGAATTAGGGAACAGACACCCTAATTAACGCGAATCCTAAAGATAGATCTATTGGGCCTAACAAACCCCATCCAAAGTACCGGATGCTTTAGTACTTCGAAATTTATATCATATCCGAAGGGTGTCCCGGAATGATGGGGATATTCTTATATATGCATCTTGTTAATGTCGGTTACCAGGTGTTCACCATATGAATGATTTTTATCTCTATGTATGGGATGTGTATTGAAATATGAAATCTTGTGGTCTATTATTATGATTTGATATATATAGGTTAAACCTATAACTCACCAACATTTTTGTTGACGTTTTAAGCATGTTTATTCTCAGGTGATTATTAAGAGCTTCCTCTGTCGCATACTTAAATAAGGATGAGATTTGGAGTCCATGCTTGTATGATATTGTGTAAAAACTGCATTCAAGAAACTTATTTTGTTGTAACATATTTGTATTGTAAACCATTATGTAATGGTCGTGTGTAAACAGGATATTTTAGATTATCATTATTTGATAATCTACGTAAAGCTTTTTAAACCTTTATTGATGAAATAAAGGTAATGGTTTGTTTTAAAATGAATGCAGTCTTTGAAAAACGTCTCATATAGAGGCCAAAACCTCGCAACGAAATCAATTAATATGGAACGTTTTTAATCAATAAGAACGGGACATTTCAGGATATACTTAAACCTTGCTACAACACTTATAGGCAGTGTACCTAATCGTACAGTAGTGTAGTTTTTAGTAAGTCCGGTTCGTTCCACAGGGAAAATCTTTAAACAAAGCTTAACGCTATATTAGTTTACTTTTATAAAAATACAAATATATATATAAGTAATATTATTATTATAAAGGGGGATTTTTACCGTTTAATGACCGGTTTATTGATTTTAAAACTTTAGTCGCAGGTAAAACCAAATGTAAAAAAAAAATAAAATAAATACAAGACTTAATTTAAAGCGTAAAGTAAATAACGATAATGAAATTGCGATAAATAAAAGTGCGATAAAATAAACTTGCGATAATTAAAAGTACGATAATTAAAAGTGCAATTAAATATAATAACAATAAAATAAAATGCGATAATTAGAAGTGCAATTAAATATAAAATAAAGGAAATTAAATATGAAATAAAATAATTATGCTTATTTAAACTTCCGTAATCATGATGTTTGACGTGTTGATTTTAGTTTTATGCCCATGGGTTAATTGTCCTTTGTCCTGGATTATTTAATATGTCCGTCTGGTTTTTGTCCATAACAGTCCATCAGTCATAAATATAAAGTGCGAGTGTCCTCGTCAAATTATTCTTATACCCGAAGTTAAATATTCCAACTAATTGGGGACTTAAACTGTAACAAGATTTTAATACTTTGTTTAATAATTACACCATGATGTCGACTGAGTGTAACCCACGGTTTTAATACTTTGTTATCAATTATACCAAGTGTCCTTGTACATAATTTCACCCCTGTTTTAATTATTCTAGTGGCTATTAATCTATTCCCGTGTCCGGTTAAATGAACGATTATTCATACATATAAATACCCCTCCCATCGTGTCCGATCGAGTGTATATGGTAATTTATGGGTACGTCCAATTATAAATCTTTATATTAACATTAACAAACTATCATTTAGTTAAACAAATATAAAGCCCATTAATAGCCCATAGTCTAATTTCCACAAGTATCGTTCTTTTGTCCAAACCCCAATTATGGTACAAAACCCAATTACCCAATTTTAGTAATTAGCCCAACATCATGATTACTTCGGATTAAATAAGCATAATAATAACTTAGCTACGAGACATTAATGTAAAAAGGTTGAACATAACTTACAATGATTAAAAATAGCATAGTGTTACACGGACAGAATTTCGACTTACACCCTTACAACATTTGCTAACATACCCTTATTATTAGGATTTAAAATTAAAATTAAAATTAAAATATAAATTATATATATATTTACGTATATATTGAGAGAGAGATTGAATTATGGATATTAAAATTCGTCTAACTGCGTTGGCTTTTATAGGGAATTGAGTCCAGGGGAACTCCGCGAGTCGCGGCCATTTCCTCCTTCAAACTCCGCGAGTCGCGGAGTTTGAAATTCCAGCTCACAACTTTGGCTTCTTTCTTTGCCGACGGTTTATTTTATAAATATAATATATATATAATTAATATAATTAATTTTATATTATATTATATTTATATACATAGTTAACTTGTAATTTTTAGTCCATTGCGTCGATCGTTGAGAGTTGACTCATGTCCCGGTTCCGGATTTTCGAACGTCCTTGCGTACAATTTAATATCTTGTACTTTGCGTTTTGAATCTTGTACTCTTGTAATTTCGAGACGTTTCTTATCAATAATTGGAACCTCTTTGATTGTATTTTGTACTTTTGAGCTTTTTGGTCGTTTGTGTCTTCAATTCGTCGAATCTATCTTTTGTCTTCACCTTTTAATATTTAAACGAATATCACTTGTAAATAGAACAATTGCAACTAAAAGCTTGTCTTTCTTGGGGAATAATGCTATGAAATATATGTTCGTTTTTAGCATTATCAAATATTCCCACACTTGAGCGTTGCTTGTCCTCAAGCAATATAGTCTTGAAATACTAGAATCACTTCTTTATTCTTCACACTTTGTACATCAGTGATTTCTTTACGGCGGTATAAACAATGGTAGTAACGTTGTGGTTTACAGTCCCATATGACTATAAAAATTTAGATCCTTTAAGGAAATTGGATCTTTATGAAAACATTTGATCTTTTGAAAATTAAATCTAGCTTTTACCCTAGATAAGTTTTCCGGAATAACCCTTCACCGGTGTTTGCAAGTTCTTTTTGTGGGTTTGGTGGGTTTCAGATTTGAAAATTTTAGCTCAAAACTTGCGATTTTGTGTCACCCACTTGCTAACCTTGTATTAGGGAAGCAACACGTCCAGTTTACTTGCTCCGTATATTACCTTTCGATAAACTACCGTCCGGTTGTAAAGGAAAGTGTTGAACAAGCAACTGTTAAGGCAATGTCCTCTGACATGCTTTTAATTATGGTCTTTTAATGTGTCGAACGCAATTACTATCCTTTGTAGGAGCAATAGTAAAGCTCACCCTTATAATTTTTCCGGTCTGGCACAAGGTCCTATCTTCGACCATGCTATGCAACCACCGTTCTTACGGTTGACACCCGATTTGGTTCAGGCGACCTAATGAATTCCAGGTGAATTCCTAGGATTTTACGTTCAATGGTAATGAACGCATTGAAAATGGGTTTTCAGAAAACAAATCGGTTTATAATTTGATCAAAATATTTTCTCGTTCAAGCTCGAGTTTAGATATCATCGAATTCCATGAGTTTGTAATTCTCAATCTTTAAGGTCAATCTCTAGGATTAATATCAGTCTTAAAAGCTGATTTTTGATCTTTAAGGAGATTATCCTTTCTGGGGATCTGATTCATTAGTCTTATCAAGCTAATTTGCACGGTGCCCCCCATTGTACGAGATAAATCCTTCTCATGGTTAGGATAAATCTGACCACTTGGCGACCCTGTTTAATGCTGAGGTCCGTGGATTTCCTGCTGATTTTAGTGATGACTTTTCTAGGTTTTTCGTTAAGCTACAGCTGGTCTGGATGACAACTTCATGACCTAAGTCAAGAAGCGCGTTTCTTTTTCGAAAGACTTTACTTCCTTTTAACGATGGAATTGATTCATCGTGTAGATCCATCTCTTCTTTTCTTTCATCGGGTAAAACAGTTAATTATCGTCCAAAACAAAAGTATTTTCAATTATTTGTACAAAAATATGTGATATGTATTTTGAATAACTCGGTGAAAATTTCCCACACTTGGCTTTTATTTTCCTTTTTATTGTCCTTTATTCCATTTTAAATGAATTTTAACATTTTGGTTTGTTTCTCTATTTATGTCCTTTCCGAGGTAACAATAATTTCGGTGTTAACACCTAGTTTTATCATTCATAAATATGTATAAACATGAGTTTTGAGTTCATTTAGTTGAAAATTTTGAAAAATTTTACTAGAAGTGGGTAGTCAGTATATAAGACTAGGGCTGTTCTTTATTATCAGAGAGCACTAGATTCTAATACAACTACTGCTTTACTAGTATTTTTAATGGTAACCAAGTGTATGAAGTAAAAAATATTAAAAATCTGAAAGAATTTAACCCCTTCCCACACTTAAGATCTTGCAATGCCCTCATTTGCAAGAAATCAGTAACAATTTAAATTATTGAGGGTAATTAGCGTAGAAATGATTAAATTTTACCAAAGTTTCCAAACATATTTGTGTTTGCTTGCTGAATGATAAATGGTGCATATCATTTGTTCATTCCGTCTTGTTGTAATTTCACATATATTTTGCATCTTGTCGTCAAAATTAGTTGCTTTTGCTGAACTTAATGCCAGTCTTTGAAAATGCGTTGTTTTACCCTGTTGTGTACATAAGATAAACTGCAAACATATACACATATTTTTGAAGTTTGGTATATTACCCCACATTCAAAAATTATTAAAATCTAATAATAAAATTTAGAAAATTATAAAACTATTACAAATCCAACATAAGTATTAAATGTATCAACATTACAAATAATAAAATAAAATAAAAACTAAGTAGACTAGGGATGATACTGATACCAGAAGGGGTTCCATGCATAACCATATGTGCTATAAAATGCTTCTCCTGGGTTATACGTAGGATACGGTGGTTGCATCTCTATAGACCAGGGAGGGAATATGGGCGATGGGGTAGGAATATAGTTTCTACCTATATGTTGGCAATAAGCTATGATTTAGTTTTGATGAACTTGCCAATCTTCAAATGCTCTATGTCTAGCATTTTCATACTCTTGTGAAGCTATAAACCTTTGCATTTCTGCCATTTCATTTCCCCCTCCTACATTACCTTGCTGTTGGTTTCTCTCAACCTGTGGATGTCTACCATTATATCGTACTGCGGCGTTATTTTGCCTCTTCAAAACTTTAGCACCATGGTATAGATTTAAACCTATTGTATCTTGGGGTTCTGGTTCTTCGATTAATAATCCCCCCGACTTATATCCACATTGAGATATTCAGCAATCAAAGTAATAAATATACCACCTCCTATTATGCTATGTGGTCTCATCCCCCTAACCATAGCTGATAAATAATAACCCACACAATATGGTATACTTACAGCGCTTTGTGGGTCTCGAATACACATGTGGTAAAATAAATCCTGTTCATTTACCTTTTCCTTATTCTTACCTCTTTGTGTAATCAAATTAGCTAAAAACCTATGAATTACTCTTAATTCAGCTCTATCTATATCCAAATAAGAGTAATTTCCCCCTTTAAATCGGTGATGGCTAGTCATTTGACTCCATACACCTTGCGTATCAAAATTTTCGTCTATCTTTCTACCATTTAGTATCAACCCTCTACAATCGGCAGATGCTAACTCCTCAGGCGTATATATACGTAAGGCCTGAGCCATGTCTAGTAAAGACATGTGTCGCATCGAACCTCCTAACAAAAATCTAATAAAAGATCGATCGGTTAAACTAGCTACCCGATCATTTAACTCTATACTACACAACAATTCTTCACACCATACTTTATATACAGGTCTACGCATGTTGAATAACCGTACCCAATCGTTGAAAGTAGAATTACCATACCTCTGTGCAAGTAATTCCCTAATTGGCCTGGCCAATTCTACAGCTTCTAATGGTCCCCATTATATGACCCTAGGTACCTCAACAGCTTTAGAATGAAGAGTATGCAATCCTCTTTGGTATTTTGGATAATCTATCCAACGTCTGTCAAATCTCAAGTTCGGGTGCAAATCTTCTAAGTGCATATTAGAAAATTTCATTACTGGATGAGGTATATCTTGCTTGTAGTAGTTATCCACCTCCTGTTGGTCCGCATTCTCAGGAGGAGCATTGCGAACTTGGGATGAAGATTCACCCCTTTCAGTCTGCAAAACACATCAAACACAATTTTTGTGCATCCAAATATGCATTAATATCAGCAAAATCATCAATCAAAATAATTACAATAACATGTCCAATTTATATCAAACTTAAGCTCATTTTCATATTTTTATCAAATCTACACTTTTTCAAATAAGCATATACGAAAATGTTCGCCAAGTTCATAAGCATTCAACTCAAATAACATGTCAAAATAATCATTACTAGCAATTAAACAAGTCTCAATTGGCATTATCTCTCAAAAATCAAGTTCATGAATTTTAAACTTGAAAAAGTCCACTTTAATTCTCAAAATCATGTTTAGGCTCAAAGTTTGGATCATTTAACTACCTAAACATGTTACACTACTTAATTTAGCAACAATTCATGACAAAAATCAGCCATAATATCAAAAAACCCCAAATTGCTCAAGAACACAAACCCTAGATTACTCAAAATTTGAAGTTTAAGGCTTCTAATTATGTTAAATAGTATCAATCTAGGTTATACAAGCATAATACATAAGCAATTTAAGCATAATTACACTAAAAAGCATCAAAATCGAATTGGGTATAAAATTGCTCAAGAACACCAATTTTTGGATTAAATGGTGTTTAGGTGTAGAAATTTACCATTTTTCTTGAGTAATTCCTTGATAGCATCCTTCTTAACATGATTTTAGTAAAAGATTTGATGATTAACGGTGAAAAATTGTGAATGTGGGAGGTCCTTTTCGGGTTTTTTCGGGTTTTATTTCGCAGTTTTTTTTGTGGTGTAGTGTGTAGACTGATCAGTTTACGTTTTTATTTTTTCTGGGTTTTGGTCCCTCCGCGAGTCGCGGTGTTTGACCCTTCAAACTCTGCGAGTCGCGGGGTTTGATATTTTTTTTTTTTAAATAAAATCTTAACTTATAAAACAAATATAAAATAAATTTAAAATTTTGTTTTCCTTTATTATTTAGGACGAGGTCGTTTCGGATCGATGTCCTAGTCCGTCCTTCGACAAAATTTTAAAATTTGTCTTTTTGTAGCGATTGTTTTAAAAGCTTAGATTTTTGCGTTTTTTTAATGTTTTTGGCATACTTTCATTCAATAAGATTAAAAATAATGGTAATAAAAGTTCTCGTCCCTTCCTCGGGTAAAGCAATTTCGGTTCAAAGACCTAGTCTTCAACATACGATGAATTTTAAAAATCATATTTTTAACTTTGCGAAATAAAGTAAATTTTTGTTTTTAAATTCACACCAAACTTAAATTTAAAATGCATAAAATTCAAAATTCATATAATAAAAATTAAAAATTCACACCAAACTTATATTATATTTTTGTTTTTAAACATACAAACTTATATTGAAAAGATTAATTTTTCAAATATTTACAATTTTAAATATATTAATTTTAAAAAGTTTACAATATTATTTTAATTTTTATATATTAATTTTAAAACATTGTAAAAATAAAATTAAAAATCTTTTTGGCTTTTATCCCACTTTAATCAATCAAATATTATCAAAAACATGCGCCCCTCTTTTCGGTAAAGTAATTTCGGTTCCATGACCTAATTTAACTCATGACGAATTTTTGAAATATTTTAAGTTGATTGAGTAAAGATATTTATACCTTAAGAATAAACGTTAAATTTTGCAGTGATGTAATAAATTTTTGTATGATATCAATAATTTCGGTCGCCAAACCTAATTTTATTCAATACCAATTTAATACTTTATAGCGAACAAATTAGCGTTTATTATCAAAAAGTTAAAAATAAAAATAAAAATAAAAAAAAAACAAAAAACTGTACAGACTTACCTGTGAGATAGTATTCTTTGTTATACGATCTATCACATTCATAAGATAGTCGGTTTAATTGGTTTTCCATGGCTACATAGGCGTAACCTCGAGCATTCAGTGTTTTTTCTTCTAAACATATGAACGGTCCGTCTCTGCATAAAGTAACAAATTCGGTATTTGAATAGGTTTGATTATTTGAACATTTACCTCCATGTGACCATTTTCCACATTTGTGACATCTTTCTAGGTGTCGTGCTCTTCTTTTCGCTGCGGATTTTGATTTTCCTTTACCAAATTGTAACTTATTATCTTCGCATCTGGATTCTTTTCTTACTCCGTCCAATCTTTCTCTAATTACTGATACTATTTCACTCGGTAGTGTGTCATTATTATGTTTAGTGATCAAAGCGTGTAGCATTAGACCATGGTTTAGTTCACAGGCAGTCTTTATTTCCTAAAAAAAATAAAAATTTAGAATGGGGGGAGAAGACTAGTTCTTTAGGGTCTGCTAGGGAAAGACCATTCGGGTTCCATTTTCGAGAACTACACGAAAACAGAAAATCTAACTCTAACAGAAATACATAAAATCCTTAAAAGACTTGATTCTCCCCACACTTAGTTAGCTGTGGTATCAAAATTGTGATTAACTTCGTTGTTGACTTCCATCGGACTATCTATGTAATGTTTAACTCTGTAACCATTAACTTTAAATTCAATCCCATTTGAATTTATTAATTCTATCGTTCCGTATGGGAAAACTCTTTTGACTATGAATGGTCCAGACCATCTTGATTTCAATTTTCCAGGAAATAGCTTGAATCGTGAATTAAAAAGAAGAACTCTGTCTCCTTCTTTAAATTCTTTTGAACTTCTGATTCTTTTATCATGCCATTTCTTTGTTCTTTCCTTATAGATTAACGAATTTTCGTATGCTTCATGTCTTAATTCTTCTAATTCGTTTAGTTGACTTAATCGTAGACGTCCGACTTCATGTAAATCAAGATTACATGTCTTCAAAGCCCAAAATGCTTTGTGTTCAATTTCTACTGGAAGATGACATGCTTTTCCGTAAACGAGTTTAAAAGGTGTAGTTCTAATTGGAGTTTTGTAGGCTGTTCTAAAAGCCCAGAGTGCATCCTCCAATTTAATGGACCATTCCTTCGGATTTGATCCTACGGTTTTCTCTAGAATACGTTTTAAAGCTCGGTTGGTATTTTCAACTTGTCCACTTGTTTGTGGATGATAAGCAGTGGAGATTTTATGAGTTACTCCATATCTTTTAAGAACTTTCTCAAGTTGATTATTACAGAAATGAGTACCCCGATCACTTATTAAAGCTTTCGGTATTCCAAACCTTGCAAAAAGACGTTTTAAAAAGTTGACTACAACTCGTGCATCATTAGTTGGGAGAGCTTGTGCTTTCGCCCATTTAGATACATAATCAATGGCAACGAGAATGTAGAGATTATTATGAGATTTTGGAAATGGACCCATAAAGTCAATACCCCAAATGCCAAATACTTCACATACTTGAATGACATTTTGTGGAATTTCATCACGTTGACTTATTTTTCAGGCCCTTTGATAAGCATCACAGGATTTGCAAAGAAGGTGTGCGTCTTTGTAAATTGTAGGCCAATAGAATCCAGCTTCATAAACTTTTCTTGCTGTTAATTGAGGCCCATAATGCCCTCCTGTTGGTCCTGTGTGACAATGGTTTAAGATTTTACTAGCTTCATTTCCAAATACACATCGGCGTATTATTCCATCGGGACAACTTTTAAACAAATGTGGATCTTCCCAGAAATAGTGTTTTATATCACTGAAGAATTTCTTTCATTTTTGGTATGATAATCCTTTTTCAAGGTATCCACAAACTAAGTAGTTTGCATAGTCTGCAAACCATGGGATTTCATTATAATCTATCTTCAATAGATATTCATCAGGAAAGTTATCTTGTATAGCCGATTCATTTAGAACTTCTAATTCGGGATTTTCAAGACGAGAAAGATGATCAGCGGTGAGATTTTCTGCTTCTTTTTTATCTCGGATTTCAATATCGAACTCTTGTAAGAGTAAGATCCAACGGATTAATCTTGGTTTAGCATCTTGTTTCGAAAATAGGTATCTAAGAGCAGAATGGTCGGTATAGACCACCGTTTTAGCTAGAACGAGATATGATCGAAATTTGTCAAAAGCAAAGACAATAGCAAGGAGTTCTTTTTCAGTAGTTGTATAATTTGTTTGTGCTCCTTGTAACGTCTTACTAGCATAATATATAGGTTGAAATCATTTTTCAATCCTTTGTCCTAAAACGGCTCCCATTGCAAAATCACTTGCATCGCACATTAGTTCAAACGGTAGATTCCAATTTGGTGTTATCATGATTGGCGCATTAGTGAGTTTTTCTTTAAGAATATTAAAAGATTTGATACATTCATCTGAAAAGATGAATGGAGCATCCTTTTCTAGGAGTTTATTCATAGGAGTGGCAATTTTAGAAAAATCTTTTATGAAACGTCGGTAAAAACCGGCATGCCCTAGAAAACTCCTAACTCCTCTAACATTGGTTGGATGTGGAAGTTTAGCAATTACATCTACTTTAGCTCTATCCACTTCAATTCCTTCCTTTGAAATTTTATGACCAAGAACGATGCCTTCTTTAACCATGAAATGGCATTTCTCCCAATTAAGTACTAGATTTGATTGTTCGCATCTAATGAGCATTTGTTCCAGATTAACTAGACATGATTCAAATGTATCACCGAAGACTGAAAAGTCATCCATGAAAACTTCCATGCATTCTTCTATCATGTCATGAAAAATCGCCATCATACACCTTTGAAAGGTTGCAGGGGCGTTGCAAAGTCCAAATGGCATGCGTTTGTAAGCAAAAGTACCATAAGGGCATGTGAACGTGGTTTTCTCTTGGTCCTCGGGTGCTATTGGAATTTGAAAATATCCGAAAAATCCATCTAGAAAACAATAGTAACTATTTTCGGCTAATCTTTCCAACATTTGATCAATGAAAGGTAAGGGAAAGTGATCTTTTCTGGTGGCGTCATTTAATTTTCTATAATCAATACATACACGCCATCCTGTTACAGTCCTAGTAGGAATAAGCTCATTTTTCTCATTTGTAATGACAGTCATGCCACCCTTCTTAGGCACGCATTGAACTGGGCTTACCCATAGACTATCAGAAATTGGATATATTAAACCTGCATCTAGCAGTTTAATAATTTCTTTCTTAACTACATCTTGCATATTAGGATTTAGTCTTCGTTGGCGTTGCACATACGTTTTATGACCTTCTTCCATAAGGATTTTATGTGTGCAATACGAAGGACTTATTCCTTTAATATCATGAATCTTCCATGCAATGGCTGGTTTATGAGCTTTCAACACAGAAATGAGTTGTGATTTCTCATTTTCATTAAAAGAAGACGATATTATTACAGGTAATTCAGATTCACCATGTAAATAAACGTATTCCAAATGGTTTGGAAGTGGCTTTAACTCTAATTTCGGAGGTTCTTCTATCGATGATTTATATCGATATCTGTCTTCTTCTTTTAGCATTTGAATTTCTTCTGTTGTTGGTTCATATCCAATAGCTATAAGTGTAGCTAACATTTCTGCTTCATCAATTGGTTCATTACCTTCTCCTAAAGAACATTCTCCTGTTCCTTGTAATTCTGGAAATTCTTCTAACAATTCTGCATGTGAGTCTATAGTTTGAATATAATAACATGTATCATCTGCAGATTGCGGTTGTTGCATTGCTCTATCAACTGAAAAGGTAACACTCTCATCCTCTATACTTAGGGTCAGTTTTTTACCAAACACGTCTATCATTGCTTTAGCCGTGTTTAAGAATGGTCTTCCTAATATAAGAGGAACTTGAGAATCTTCTTCCATGTCCAGAACAAAAAAATCTACTGGAAATACTAAAGTACCAACTTTAACTAGCATATTCTCCATTATCCCTCTAGGATATTTTATTGATCTATCGGCTAGTTGTATGCTTATTCTTGTTGGTTTCAATTCTACAAGGTCTAGTTTAGCGTATAGTGAATACGGCATTAAATTTATACTAGCACCTAAGTCTGCCAATGCTTCTATTGAACTAAGACTACCCAGAAAACATGGAATTGTGAAACTTCCTGGATCAGATAGTTTTTCTGGTATCTTATTCAACAGCACTGCTGAACAATTAACATTCATAGTAACGGCCGAGAGTTCTTCCATTTTCTTTCTATTCGAGATTAGATCTTTCAGAAATTTAGCATATCTAGGCATTCCTGAAATCACATCAATGAAAGGAAGATTTACATTTATCTGTTTAAACATATCCAAGAATTTGGATTGCTCGGCTTTAAGTTTTTCTTTTTTCATTTTACTCGGGTAAGGATGGGTGGTTGGTATGGTTTAACATAAGGTTTAGCCTTAACTGTGTTATCTTCATTAACCTTCTCAACTACCGGTTCTTTTTCCTTATCTTGTTCAGGTTGTGGTTCTTGTGGAGTAGGAATAGCTTCATCAGAAGTTACAGGTATTTCAGGTGGTTTAAGTGTTGTACCACTTCTTGTGGTAATGACTTTAGCTGTTTCATTCCGGGGGTTAGCATTTGTATCACTAGGTAGACTTCCCGATTTTCTTTCACCTATTAACCTTGCTAGGTTACTTACTTCTTGTTCCAAGTTTTGAATAGAAGCTTGTTGATTTCTAAATGCTTGAGCATTTTGTTCATTAGTTTGTTTCTGAGATGTGAAAAACTGCGTTTGAGTTTCAACTAGCTTCGTCATCATATCTTCTAAATTTGGCTTTTTATCATCGGTTTGTTGTGGTGGTTTGTTTTGAAAATTAGGTCTTTGCTGATTGTAAGTATTGTTGGATACTTGTTGATTGGTAGGACCTTGTTGGTTGTTGTATGGAATATTTCGGTTATAGTTCTGGTTTTGATTGTAAATCGGTCTTGGCGGTTGATAATTATTCTGATAATTATTTCCAGGCCTTTGGTTTATGTATGAAATATTCTCTCTTTGTTCCATTGTTAATTCAATACTGAGACAATCTTTTGTCAAATGTGGTCCTCCACCCTGCTCACAACTAATTCGTATTGAGTGAATATCCTTAGTCATCTTTTCCATTCGTCTCTCGACAGCATCTATCTTTGCGGAAATGGAATCTAAGTCATGGCTAGAATCGGCTCTAGCTGCTTTAGATGATCTAACGATATCTTTTTCTTGGTGCCACTCATGTGAGTGGGAAGCAGTGTTATCAATAATTTTATAAGCATCAGTTTCGGTTTTCTTCATAATGGAACCACCAGCTACTATATCGATGTCTTTTCTTGTAGTGATGTCGCATCCTTGGTAGAATATTTGTACTATTTGACAGGTGTCTACACCATGTTGCGGACATCCTCTTAATAATTTTCCAAATCTGGTCCACGCCTCATATAGAGTTTCATTCGGTTTCTGTGTGAACGTAACAATTTCTGCTTGAAGTCTTACGGCTTTAGATGTCGGAAAGAATTGTTTAAGAAATTTTTCAACTAAAACGTCCCATGTATCAATCGCCCCTTCAGGTAACGATTCCAACCAATCTTTGGCTTCTCCCTTTAAAGTCCAGGGAAATAACATGAGATATATTTGTTCATCTTCTACTTCTATTATTTTAAATAGTGTGCAGATCCTATTAAAGGTACGAAGATGTTCATTTGGATCTTCCTTCAGCGCACCACTAAATTGGCATTGATTAGTCACCATGTGTAGAATTTGTCCTTTGATTTCATAATCTGGCGCATTAATGTCTGGATGAGTAATTGCGTGACCTTGGCCAGTGCGTTTAGCTCTCATTCGGTCTTCCATACTTAAAGGTTCTGTTACTTCCATAATTGAATTTGTAGAATAGGAATCACTAGAGGATTCTGATTTAATGGTTCGTTCCTCAACAATCTATGTTTGAATGATTGGTGGTTCCGGAGGAAAATTTAATGGTTCAGGATCTATGAATTGTCCCTGAATATTCTCCGGATTCTCAATTGTGAGGTCGGGTTCAAAAAATGGATTATCAATGACGACAATATTAGCTAGATGTCTTGATCTAGTTACAGGTGGTGAACGTACAAAAGGTGGTGAACGTCTTGCTCGGTGCATTCACTGAATATCTTATTAGTTTTTTAAAAGGAAAGAAAAATTATTTAAGTTATCCAATTAATAGACTTTTTTGATTTTGCCCACGTTTCGAATAGCCAAAAGATGCAGCAGAGGGGCATGATTCGTTTGGTCTCAATATAATTGAGGACTATTTGGCTCCAATAACCCGGTCCACGTACAAATCCAACTATTACTACGAACCAGAAAATTTTGATGTCTATCAATTTAACCACTTAAAATAAATTTTCGTAATTTTAAGAAATTTAGATAAGAAGTAGAATAAAAATCTATGTCCTAAAACTAGAATAGCGAGAAATAAGAAAGAAAAAGAGCGTGTCGGAAAAAGATCGAAAAATAAAAATAAGAAAGAAAAAGAGTAACTTATAGAACTTAAAAACACTTGACTAACCCAACCTTATTACTATTACTAACTTAAAATTATAATCACAAATTGAGATTACTAATTGGAATGATAATTGATACATAGGTAAAAGGCGTCTAAAAATATTAAAGCCTACAAGTAAAACTATATCCCAAATGGCAATAACTTAAAAAAAAAACTAAAACTTAAAAAGGCGTCGCAGAATTCTAAAGCACTTAAATCTTAGTCTAAAGAAAAAGCACTTAAGGGATTTTACGGCAAAGCCTAAAAATCTAGAAATAAAAATATAACTATGGCAAAAACTAAGTTTAACACTAAAAACTAGCGAAAAACACAAATATTACGCTAAAACAATTAAAAAGGGATAAAATATAAAAATATACAAAAAGTTGTAAAAAGTACAATTTTTATAAAAATATTATTTTTATAATATTTATTTATTAAAACTATTAATTTTACATTAATTAAACTAATTTAACTAAATATATAAATTAAATAAAAAGTAAAACTAATTAATATATTAAAATTAAACCTAATTAGGGTTAAAAGTTAATTAATAAATATAAAACCCGTAATTAATGCTGATTAGGGTTTCTGTCACGTGTGTCAGGGCTGCTCCGAGAGTTGCGGTGCCCGAAGCAGGAAAACTCCGAGAGTCGCGAGGTTCTAAAATTCAACTCTGGTACAGTTTTTAATTCGACGCGTTTTTTTTTTTATATTTTCTGTATTATGCTTTATATTTTCTGTTTTAAATAAAAATATTTATATAATAAAAACTTATATTTAAAAACTAAAATAAAAATAGAACTACTTTATAATTTTATAAATAAAAATCTTAAAACTAGATATATATATATATATATATATATAATTTTTTTTTCTTTTTTTTCGGTTTTTGATTTTATATTTTAAATAAACACAAAATATTTAAATAAAATTTATATTTTTATAAAATAAAAATAAAGAAACTTTATAAAACTTAAATATTTAATAAAATCTTAAAAATATTTATATTTTGTTTTCTTTTTATGTTTTCGAATAATTAAAAACGTATTATTACAAAAGCGTATTTTAATAAAAGTAAATTAAAAATAAATTTTTTTTTTATATTTAGCGTTGCGCTTCCGGCTTTTAAGCTAGATTTTCCCCGGCAGCGGCGTCAAAAATAACTTGATATCAAAGCAGAGGTGTATATAAAATAGCTTATATTTTACAAGGAAATACTATTAAATATTATACAATTTTACACAAGATATTTATTTATTTATAGAATGGATATACTTAAACCTTGCTACAACACTTATAGGCAGTGTACCTAATCGTACAGTAGTGTAGTTTTTAGTAAGTCCGGTTCGTTCCACAGGGAAAATCTTTAAACAAAGCATAACGCTATATTAGTTTACTTTTATAAAAATACAAATATATATATATATAAGTAATATTATTATTATAAAGGGGGATTTTTATCGTTTAATAACCGGTTTGTCGATTTTAAAACTTTAGTTGCAGTTAAAATCAAATGTAAAAAAAAATAAAAAATAAATAAAAGACTTAATTTAAAGCGTAAAGTAAATAACGATAATGAAATTGCGATAAATAAAAGTGCGATAAAATAAACTTGCGATAATTAAAAGTACGATAATTAAAAGTGCAATTAAATATAATAACAATAAAATAAAATGCGATAATTAGAAGTGCAATTAAATATAAAATAAAGGAAATTAAATATGAAATAAAATAATTATGCTTATTTAAACTTCCGTAATCATGATGTTTGACGTGTTGATTTTAGTTTTATGCCCATGGGTTAATTGTCCTTTGTCCTGGATTATTTAATATGTCCGTCTGGTTTTTGTCCATAACAGTCCATCAGTCATAAATATAAAGTGCGAGTGTCCTCATCAAATTATTCTTATACCCGAAGTTAAATATTCCAACTAATTGGGGACTTAAATTGTAACAAGATTTTAATACTTTGTTTAATAATTACACCAGGATGTCGACTGAGTGTAACCCAAGGTTTTAATACTTTGTTATCAATTATACCAAGTGTCCTTGTACATAATTTCACCCCTGTTTTAATTATTCTAGTGGCTATTAATCCATTTCCGTGTCCGGTTAAATGAACGATTATTCGTACATATAAATACCGCGCCCATCGTGTCCGATCGAGTGTATATGGTAATTTATGGGTACGTCTAATTATAAATCTTTATATTAACATTAACAAACTATCATTTAGTTAAACAAATATAAAGCCCATTAATAGCCCATAGTCTAATTTCCACAAGTATCGTTCTTTTGTCCAAACCCCAATTATGGTACAAAACCCAATTACCCAATTTTAGTAATTAGCCCAACATCATGATTACTTCGGATTAAATAAGCATAATAATAACTTAGCTACGAGACATTAATGTAAAAAGGTTGAACATAACTTATAATGATTAAAAATAGCGTAGTGTTACACGGACATAATTTCGACTTACACCCTTACAACATTCGCTAACATACCCTTATTATTAGGATTTAAAATTAAAATTAAAATTAAAATATAAATTATATATATATATTTACGTATATATTGAGAGAGAAATTGAATTATGGATATTAAAATTCGTCGAACTGCGTTGGCTTTTATAGGGAATTGAGTCTAGGGGAACTCCGCGAGTCGCGGCCATTTCCTCCTTCAAACTCCGCGAGTCGCGGAGTTTGAAATTCCAGCTCACAACTTTGGCTTCTTTCTTTGCCGACGGTTTATTTTATAAATATAATATATATATAATTAATATAATTAATTATATATTATATTATATTTATATACATAGTTAACTTGTAATTTTTAGTCCATTGCGTCGAGCGTTGAGTGTTGACTCATGTCCCGGTTCCGGATTTTCGAACGTCCTTGCGTACAATTTAATATCTTGTACTTTGCGTTTTGAATCTTGTACTCTTGTAATTTCGAGACGTTTCTTATCAATAATTGGAACCTCTTTGATTGTATTTTGTACTTTTGAGCTTTTTGGTCGTTTGTGTCTTCAATTCGTCGAATCTGTCTTTTGTCTTCACCTTTTAATATTTAAACGAATATCACTTGTAAATAGAACAATTGAAACTAAAAGCTTGTCTTTCTTGGGGAATAATGCTATGAAATATATGTTCGTTTTTAGCATTATCAATAAATTAAAATCAACACGTCAAACATCATGATTACGGAAGTTTAAATAAGCATAATTCCTTTAATTTATATCTCTTCGTACTTTTATTTACCGTCATTTTATTTACCGTCATTTTATTTACCGTACTTTAAATTATTGCACTTTTATTTATCACACTTTTATTTATCGTCATTTACTTTACGCTTTAAATTAAGTTATATTTATATTTAATATTTTACATTAGGTTTTAATTGTGACTTAAGTTCTAAAATCGACAAACCAGTCACTAAATGGTAAAACCCCCTTTATAATAATAATAATACTACTACTATATATATATATATATATATATATATATATATATATATATATATATATATATACAAATATAGTTTAAAATAAATATAGCGTTAAACTCAGCTAGCTCCATGTGGAACGAACCGGACTTACTAAAAACTACACTATTCTACGATTAGGTACACTGCCTATAAGTGTTGTAGCAAGGTTTAGGTATATCCCATTCTATAAATAAATAAATAACTTGTGAAAAATTGTAGCGTATTTAATAGTATTTCGTAGCAAAATATAATCTATTTTGTACTACACCTCGCACACATCAAGTATTTTTGGCACCGCTGCCGGGGACTTAACAACGCCGAAGCGAAACGCTATAAAAAAATTAGTTTTTAAGATATTTTTGTAAAAATATAATATTTCTTATTTTGTAAAAATATTTTGTTAAAATTACAAAAATATAAAAAAAAGTATATATATATATATATATATATATATATATATATATATATATATATTTAAATGTTTAAATAAAAAGAAAATATATATATTTTTATATAAAGTATAAAAGTATTTTTTAGTTCTTAAAAATATAAGATTAAAAATATTACTTATATTAATTTGGTAAAGAAAATCAAAGTAAAAAGTAAAAAAAAATAAAATTTAAACAAAACTGAGCCTGCATTTTTTTGACATGCATCTAATTTGAATCTGTAGCTCATGCGATCGCATGGCTGCAGTGTAGAAAACCCATGCGACCGCATGGTTATGTCTGACACGCCCAGAACCTAGTACGTACGGATTAGGGTTACGTTTAAATATTATTATTATTAATTAATTAGTTAATTAGGGTTTAGTTTATTTAATAATTAGTTTTAGTTTTAATTAAATTTGTATTTTAAGTTTTAAGATTTAATTAGTATTATTAACTACATAAATTAATACTTTTATAAAATAATATGATAAAATTAATATTTTTATAAAATTGTATTTTTTATCAATTTAGTTTCTTTTTATATTTATATCTTTTTAATTGTTTATTCGTATATTGTATATTTTTTGTTCGTAATTAGTTCGTAACTTAGTTTTTGCCGTAGTTATTTTATATTTCTAGATCTTTAGGCTTTGCCGTAAAATCCCTTAAGTGCTTTTTCTTTAGATTAAGATTTAGACGCTTTAGAATTTTATGACGTCACTTATCGCTTTAATATTTAATAGATTTTAGTGCCTATTTAAGTTATTGCCGTTTTGGATATAGAATTCCTTTAAGCTTTAATACCTTTAGACGCAACTTTTAGTCTTAAGTTTTTAGAATTCTAAGTTTCGACGCTTTATTATTTTTGTTTTTCGACGCTTATTTTTCGACCTTTTATTTTTCGACGTTTTTCGACGCACTCTTTTTCTTTCTTATTTCTCGACGCTCTAGTTTTTAGAAAATAGATTTTATCTTCAAAATTTCGATGAAAAATTATTTTAAGCGGTTAAATTGATAGACATCCAAAATTTTCTAGTTCGTAGTAATAGTTGGATTTGTTAGTGGCGAGTTGTGAGCTTCCGATTTAAAGGGTCCTGGCTACCTGCTGCATCTATTGGCTATTTGAAACGTGGGCAAAATTAGAAAAGTCTATTAATTTGATAACTTATATAATTTTTTTTTATTTTTATAACTAATAGGATATTCAGTGAATGCACCGAGCAAAACGTTCACCACCTTTCATACGTTCACCTCCTGTAACTCGATCAAGGCATCTAGCTAACATTATCGTCGTTGATTTTTTTTTAGAATCGTCATCTAGTCGACCAAGTACTCCAATTCAAATTTCTGATAATCCATTTTTTGAACCCGACCTCACAATTGAGAACCCGGAGGATATTCAAGGACAATTCAGAGATCCTGAACCACTAATCATTCCTCCTAAACCACAAATCATACATCCAGAGATTGTTGAGGAAGAAACCATTAAATCAGAATCCTCTAGTGATTCAGATTCAACAAATTCAATCATGGAAAATCAGGAACCTCTAAGTATGAAAGACCGAATGAGGGCTACACGCACTGGCCAAGGTCATGCCATTACTCAACCAGACATTAATGCGCCAGATTATGAAATCAAAGGACAAATCCTACACATGGTAACTAATCAATGCCAATTTAGTGGGGCGCCAAAGGAAGATCCAAACGAACATCTTCGTACCTTTAATAGAATTTGTACTCTATTTAAAATCAGAGAAGTTGAGGATGAGCAGATCTATCTCATGTTATTTCCCTGGACTTTAAAGGGAGAAGCCAAAGATTGGTTAGAATCGTTACCTGAAGGGGCGATTGATACATGGGATGTTTTAGTTGAAAATTTTCTTAAAAGATTCTTTCCGGCATCTAAAGCCATGAGACTTCAAGGAAAAATTGTTACGTTCACGCAAAAGCCAAATGAAACTCTATATGAAGCATGGACAAGATTTGGAAAGTTGTTGAGAGGATGTCCTCAACATGGTTTAGACACTTACCAAATAGTACAAATATTCTACCAAGGATGCGACATTACTACACGAAAAGACATCAATGAAAGGGCCCGTTCACATACATTATAAACGATTCTCAATAGTTGATTACATCGCGAGGTACTTGACCTCTATATGATACATTTTACAAACATTGCATTCGTTTTTAAAAGACAAACTTTCTTCACATCGAAAGTTGACGGCATGCATACCATTTCATAATATATCCCACTATAATTGACTTAATAATAATCTTGATGAACTCGATGACTCGAATGCAACGTCTTTTGAAATATGTCATGAATGAATCCAAGTAATATCTCTAAAATGAGCAAATGCACAGCGGAAGACTTCTTTCATACTTGAGAATAAACATGCTTTAAAGTGTCAACCAAAAGGTTAGTGAGTTCATTAGTTTAACATAAATAATCATTTCCATCATTTTAATAGACCACAAGATTTTCATTTCCATTTCTCATAAATATACGTCCCATGCATAGAGACAAAAATAATCATTCATATGGTGAACACCTAGTAACCGACATTAACAAGATGCATATAAGAATATCCCCTATCATTCCGGGAAATCCTTCGGACATGATAAAACAACATCGAAGTACTAAAGCATCCGGTACTTTGGATGGGGTTCGTTAGACCCAATAGATCTATCTTTATGATTCGCGTCAATTAGTAGATCGGTTTACTAATTCTTAGGTTACCAAGCAAAAGGGGCATATTCGGCTTCGATCATTCACCCATATAATGTAGTTTCAATTACTTGTGTCTATTTCGTAAAACATTTATAAAAATTGCGCATGTATTCTCAGCCCAAAAATATAAAGGGTAAAAAGGCAAATGAAACTCACAATACTGTATTTTGTAGTAAAAATACATATGACGACATTGAACAATGCACGGTTGGCCTCGGATTCACGAACCTATATCATTTGTATATATTAATACACATTTTTGCAATCGAACAATTGTATGTATATGAATTTATTAGTTATGTCATATTTATATTAATAATATGTATATGTCTTCATATTTTCATTTTGTATATAAAAATATAAATTTTGTTATGTTATATGTATTAAATATATATGTATTTATATATATCATTTGTTTGAAAAATAGTAATTATAACTATAATGATATTAATGATAATAACTATAAAAATATTAATTTTACTGTTAATGATAGTTATGATAATGATTTTAGTAGTTACATAATAGTAATATTCATGATAATACTTAATACTTATAATCATATTAGTGGTAATAATAGTAATAATAATCTTAATATTAATATTAATGATGATAATACTAATAATGATAATCATATTTATAATAATAATGATAATATTAGTAATAATACTTATGTTCATTAAAATTGATAATAACAAAAATAATAACTTGTTTTATTTTCATAATAACACTAATTATAATAATCATAATCATAATAATAATAATACTTATATCAATAATAATAATAATAATAGTAATAATTAATATTAATAATAATACTAATTTTACTCAATGATATTATTTAGTAATATATAAAAAATATGATAATAACATTAATCATATTATTTATTTTAACATAACTACAACAAATAACAATAACAATAACAATAACAATAATAATAACAATAACAATAACAATAACAATAACAATAACAATAACAATAACAATAACAATAATAATAATAATAATAATAATAATAATAATAATAATAATAATAATAATAATAATAATAATAATAATAATAATAATAATAATAATAATAACCAATAAAGAAAATAGGCTACCTTAAAAGAAGTCCCAAAAAAAAAAAAAAATATAACGTCTCAGCTGGGTCTCGAACCCGCGACCTCCCGTTCACCAACACACCCCTTAACCATTCTACCCTTTCCAGTTTTTTTCTGAATATTCTTATAACCGTATATATTTAACCTTGCTACTTCTGTCTCCTATATCTTCTTCTTCAATCAGTATCAAACGACCCAAAACTCAAATCCAAATAATTATAGAAAATAAGGATTTAAATTATTCATCAAAATTATACATAAACTATATGCGTCTGAAAAAAATAAAAATAAAAAGAAACCTGCTGTTTGCTGTAGCGACGGTTAAATAAAAAAAATTATTGATTTTGAAAACTAGAACGTTATAGGCCAAGATTACAATACGAAATACGTTTCAAATCTGTAACAACCCAAATCAAACCACGAACAACCCGCGATTAAATATCAAAATAAAAAAAAATTCTGTGTTCAGCTAGTGGCGCGGCGCGCAGAATGCCCTGGACAGGCTGTTGTCCCAAAAAGTCAAAAACACGAAAATGTTTGACCGTTTCCCGACACAATTAGACAAAAAGCTTTTCACCACATATTCAAATATGTAACACTAACACGTTCCATTAATAAAAAGGGTTTTACGAAACCGGGCCCACATATGCCCAAATTACCCCTTTAAGTACAAAATACAAGTTTTCGACCACAAGACTTTTAATACAAATAAAGCCGAGCATGGCGATTGGGGATACGCTACCCAATCCTAATCAATCCAAAAGCAAGCCTTCTAAAGCAACTACGCGAGTCACTAGTTCCCACGCTTACCCGAGCCACCTCATCCAAGCAAATCTATAAAAAAAGTAAACAACGAGAGGGTAAGCTAACGCTTAGTGAGTGATAACATACTACATACATATATATGTATAAAATGGACACGCCACACAAATATCAAATACCGCGTACCGAAGCATCCCTGTATAAGGCAACTACGCTAAGCATACCGTACGATCTCTATGCAACAAGCTAAAGATATCAACAAATAAGTTCACCAACGACGATGTGAACAACGCCAATAAGCTACACCCGGAGGGTTAGCTACAACACAACAATACATTAATATATATAACAATATATATACGACCAAGGTTAACCCTTTAACCCAATACCGAGAACCAAGTACCACGATGAAGATTGGCCGAACTACACGAGCCTTAGTAATCCAAAACCACACGAGATTACTATCTTCACGACATCGAGGTTGGCCGAACTACAGGAGCCTTAGTAATCCGAAACCACACGAGATTACTACCTCAATAAGATGACCAAACTACACGCGTCATCATGAATCCGAACTACACGCGATTCACTTCTCCAACACCAAAACCCACGGTCACGGGATTATAAAATCCACCACATCGGGGTTATCCAAAACCACATAACAATATATGTGATAACGTAGACACAAGTGTACACCTCGCCAAAAGGAGGTCAACCAAAATGCACAACCGTGCCAATTGGACCTATACACAAGTCCATCAAATCCACCTATATGTGAAGTGAGCTCTATAACCGAGAACCACTTCACCCGACCCGCACCCATCCTACACATACATATGCACATAGGATATTAACACTCACCTTGTCGCCTTGATGAACGCTTCCGAAATAATCCGCAACTCGCCGAAGGAATGTACCTATTCCATTATCATAAATACCACAACACAATTAGGATGGATTTACAAACCAACCCAATTCGACACTTAGTGCAATTTCGACCCAATTGCACATCCAAGCATAAACCGTGCCCAAACTAACCAATAATCACTAACACAAGTGATAATGGTCCTAATTGTTGGGATTTAACAAGTCCATAAACTAACTTAAAACATTTGAAGATCAAATTAAAGCGGAAGCATGCAATTGCCATTTTAAACTTGTTATACTTTAACCATTTAAAGTTAAATCCCAATTAGGATCAAGTTGTGAAACATACTTACAAACTACAAGTAAGAAAGGAGTTTATACCTTCTCCAAGCTAGGTAGTAAGTGATGAAGATGATGATGATGAATGGAGCTCCAAAAGTATGAAACCTCAAGTTGTTATACCCCAAACTTGTGCACCAACACCTAGCCTTTGGTTAGGATTTGTTTACACTTGAAAAATAAGCTTGCAAAAAGAAAATTGAACCTTCAAAACCCCTTGAAAGTTTCGGCCAGCTCAAGGAATGTGAGCAGAATTTTTTTTGCTTTTTGATGTGTGTTTTTGCAAGTGTAAGTCTTGAATGAGTCAAGCCTTGCATACATATGGAAATGGACTTGTAATTGACCAAGAAAGAATCTTTAGCACTCTTGCTCACAACTCCAAGGCCACTAGTCCATTAGTTTAATAAAATAAGTTTTATAAAACTTGTATTTTATAAAACTAATTTTTATAAAACTTCCATATAATTATTATGTACATTTTATTTATAAAACCAATTTTATGTAAAATGTATCATAATAAAATTAATTATTTAGCCTATAAATAATTAAATTCATATTATATAAATTATTCCATAATTTATATACACATCAAATAATATTTAAGAAAACCATTTTTCTTAAAGTTCAAGCGTCGCGTATTTAATCAACGAACCAATCGTCAAGATCAAATACGAATCAGGTGTCGGTAAGTTTGTTATTGGGTATGACCCGACTTGGATCATAACACATTAGCCACATTAATTTAATACGTCTCTCGGGCATACGAAATACCTTCAATCTCCCACTTGCACGAGAAACATAAGAAATTAATGCAAGTGATGGATACAGCCTAACACACCGTCCATCACCCCTAATATGTTATGACTTTGTGCCATTCAATAACATCATCCCTTTCGAGTTCCCATCTCGAATATGATTAGGTGAATCTTTCATTATTTCCTTTCGTCCTAGATGTCATGTTAAATCCAAGAGATACAGAGTGATCACTCTCTTATAGATTTAACTTTTCAGGCCTTAGACATCTGACTCTCAACGAATAAGAGGGACAAATTCCATCTTGACTACATACGTCCTAGATATACACTTTGTAATATACCTGAGTTCTTCCTTATGTACTACCATGTTTCAGAATAGCGAAGGAAAGAATCAAGGCACAGTACTTGGTGAATATCCGAACCCAATATGTATCTCAGGTCAGAGGATACAATGATATTCGCCTTTACTCAAGAATACATGTGATCAACCACAAAGGCTCTATACAGTAATTCTTGAGAGCGGGTCTTCCAATATTTGTTTCCCACAAATATCTATGAACCTTGGTTGCAACCTTGCCCCACATTCAACCTATGAATGTATACCAATCCGAGTTCATAATAGTCTAAACCTCACACTTGTTCCCACAAATGTGATCAACTACGGAATTTAGAATAATAGTTTATTCATGGATGAAATATGCTAAATTGGAACATGACTCATAATTAAATTAATACCATAATTATATTAATGAGTTTGAACTAATTCGTTCCGTTACAATACATAAAGTAGATCAATTCCAATCACTAGAATATCGAAGCCCTAACGCACAAACATGTCCCTCATGTTTTGGCCCATGTAAAAGCTTCGTGAGTGGATCCGCAACATTTTGATCTGTGTGAACTTTGTGAATACATATCTTTCCTTTTTCAACCTCATCCCTAATGTAGTTGAATCTCCGCTCAATGTGACGAGTCTTTTGATGAGCACGAGGTTCCTTGATTTGAGCAATCGCACCCTCGTTGTCACAAAAGATCTCAAGAGGGTCCTGAATGGAAGGGACCACTCCTAAGTCGTCGATGAATTTCTTCATCCATGCAGCTTCCTGAGCTGCCAGTGAGGCGGCAATGTACTCCGACTCTGTAGTGGATAACGCAACAACCTCCTGTTTTGAACTCTTCCAAGAGACCGCACCACCATTTAACATGAAGACATAACCGGATTGTGATCGAGAGTCATCTCGATCAGTTTGGAAACTCGCGTCCACGTAACCTTTTACGGCGAGTTCCTCCTCACCAGACCCATATATTAGAAACATATCCTTAGTTCTCCTAAGGTATTTCAATATACTTTTAACAGCAATCCAATGACTGTTTCCTGGGTTGTTCTGGTATCTGCTTGTCAAGCTTAGAGCGCATGACACATCCGGTCTAGTACATATCATTGCATACATGATAGACCCAATAGCAGATGCGTATGGGACTTTCTTCATTCTCTCTTGTTCATCTTTCGTGGCAGGACACTGAGATGAACTGAGAACGGTTCCCTTTTGAATAGGTACCAAACCTCTCTTAGAGTTTTCCATCTTGAACCTTTTCAAGATTTTATCAATGTATGTACTTTGACTTAAACCTATCAATCTCTTGGATCTATTCCTATAGATCCCTATCCCCAATATGTATTGTGCTTCTCCAAGATCCTTAATGGAGAAGCAACTCTTTAGCCAAGTTTTGACTCCTTGCATTGTGGTAATATCATTCCCAAATAATAATATATCATCCACATATAGTACAAGGAACATGATAGTGCTCCCACTAGCTTTCTTATATACACAAGCTTCATGTGTTCTTCAAGTCTTCATCATTCTTCATCATTTTACAAAATATATCCTAATACATTTTGTCTAAAAAATGAAATTACAACCTAATCTATTTTACATACCAAATATAAAATAAATTACATAACCAAATGAATTATTACATGCCAAATGAATAAATATTATTACAAACCAATTGAATAAATATCAATCAACCATGCATGCAACCAAACACAAGGTCAAGGCTTAGATTGTGAACATCATCAACATAAGTGATAGGCAATACAGAATCACAAGTGATTGGAAACACAGAATCACAAGTGATCTGCAACACAGAATCACAAGTGATTGGCAATACAGAATCACAAGTGATTGGCAACACAGAATCACAAGTGATTGGCAGTACAGAATCACAAGTGATTTGCAGTACAGAATCACAAGTAATTGGCAGTACAGAATGCAGAATCACAAGTGATTTTGGCCAAAATGACAACCACCCAAAACCGAAAATTTTACATTCTACTTCATGCATGTTCATAGAATGCAAAATTATAGTGGGTTTAATAACCATCTCGAAGCATATTTCAACAACTTCGGCTCTAGATACCAGTGTTGGGATTTAACAAGTCCATAAACTAACTTAAAACATTTGAAGATCAAATTAAAGCGGAAGCATGCAATTGCCATTTTAAACTTGTTATACTTTAACCATTTAAAGTTAAATCCCAATTAGGATCAAGTTGTGAAACATACTTACAAACTACAAGTAAGAAAGGAGTTTATACCTTCTCCAAGCTAGGTAGTAAGTGATGAAGATGATGATGATGAATGGAGCTCCAAAAGTATGAAACCTCAAGTTGTTATACCCCAAACTTGTGCACCAACACCTAGCCTTTGGTTAGGATTTGTTTACACTTGAAAAATAAGCTTGCAAAAAGAAAATTGAACCTTCAAAACCCCTTGAAAGTTTCGGCCAGCTCAAGGAATGTGAGCAGAATTTTTTTTGCTTTTTGATGTGTGTTTTTGCAAGTGTAAGTCTTGAATGAGTCAAGCCTTGCATACATATGGAAATGGACTTGTAATTGACCAAGAAAGAATCTTTAGCACTCTTGCTCACAACTCCAAGGCCACTAGTCCATTAGTTTAATAAAATAAGTTTTATAAAACTTGTATTTTATAAAACTAATTTTTATAAAACTTCCATATAATTATTATGTACATTTTATTTATAAAACCAATTTTATGTAAAATGTATCATAATAAAATTAATTATTTAGCCTATAAATAATTAAATTCATATTATATAAATTATTCCATAATTTATATACACATCAAATAATATTTAAGAAAACCATTTTTCTTAAAGTTCAAGCGTCGCGTATTTAATCAACGAACCAATCGTCAAGATCAAATACGAATCAGGTGTCGGTAAGTTTGTTATTGGGTATGACCCGACTTGGATCATAACACATTAGCCACATTAATTTAATACGTCTCTCGGGCATACGAAATACCTTCACTAATATGCCAACTAAACCCGAACACAAGTGTTAAACACTTATCGTTCTCAAAATCATCCATAAACCCTAATTTTGACCCATAAAGTCAAAATCTCACCAATTACAAGTTTTGACACCAAAATATATTTAACTAGGTTT
The DNA here is from genome assembly GCF_046630445.1 of Rutidosis leptorrhynchoides. Lineage (NCBI taxonomy): Eukaryota > Viridiplantae > Streptophyta > Magnoliopsida > Asterales > Asteraceae > Rutidosis > Rutidosis leptorrhynchoides. Next base: position 301,388,825 of record NC_092337.1, read on the forward strand.
TATACTTCAACTTAATCCATTTTAAGTTTATAAACCTCATCGAATCGACATTCGGGTCATAATCATCAACAAACCCTAACTTTGACTCTAGTCAAAATTAGTCAACCACAAGAACCCTAAAGGTCTCCAATACATCAATAATCACTAATACTAGTGATTACACACCATTCTCAAGTCTTAAACATGGTTAAATCATTAACCAACCCAAAACCCGCCTTTTAACACTTATAAACCCGAATCTTGGTGTTAATATTCAATTAACAAATAAATGGGTTCCATCTATGAATCATAAAAATCAAAAGCCCCAAATTTGAATGATGAATATGAAAACGTAATTCGAAGTTAGAGCTTACCACTAGTATCACCGCTTAGCTAAGAACGAGGAGAACAAACTTGTCTACTACGCTAAAGATCAAAACCCGCTTCTTCCTTTCCAAAAATCCCTTAGAATCAAATGGGTGTTTGAGTTCTTGAGAGAAATATGAAAAGAAAAGGAAAAAGAAATGAATAAGTGAAATGGGTGGAGGAGGTTAAGTCCTCAAATCTGGCTCAAACACGAAAAGACCGAAATGCCCTTTTAAAAACTCTAAAATAACAAAAGGGGTCTGCCAGCGACATATGGCGCGGCGCGCCATGACCCTGCGCGGCGCGCTACTGGGCAGAATCAGAATCCAGGTCTTACAACTCTCCCCCACTTAAAATCGATCACGTCCTCGTGATCTTCACCACTTAACCATTCCGGACCTACTCAACGGTCCTCAATCATAAGTCCCAATCCGAACTTTCCTAGACAATTCTTCCCAACAAATCGCCTGTAACAACTAAAATCGTCACCCGCGATTTATCAAACCCGTAATCCCGAGCACTAAAACCATGCTCAATCCCTCACACCGGGAAATACTCAACCAGTCTTGAACCGAGATATCAACCCCTAGCATACCATACCAAGTACATCGCTAGTAACCACCGCACATCAAAATAAAGTCAACCATCTTAACCGATGAAGACCGAAAAGAAGCGAATCCTTAAGGATTACCCTTAACACTAAACATCCCTTGTAGTGCGCAATGCGACCAATACGCAACTACCGTAACATCATAATCCAACGGTTAAAACCGATAGCGCCCAAAACGATTATGGCAATGCTAGATCCCAAGGTGTACAAAATCGACTATTGTCACACCCGTAACAACATGTGAGCGAAACACGGCTATCGCATCACTAAACATACAACATGGCCCTCGCGACCCCACAATTGGCGTATCAAACGACCAATAGATCAAACATCATGGTCCTTACGACCCCACCATCGGTGTATAAAACAACCGATCGATCACACAACACGGTCCTTACGACCCCACCATTGGTATATAAAACAACCAACAGATCAACATCATGGTCCTTACGACCCCACCATCGGTGTATAAAACAACCGATAGATTACACAACACTAAGGCTGGCCGAAAACTACACGCGCCTTAGTGAATCCGAAATCACACGCGACTCACTACCTTCACCTCAACAACAATCGGGATTGGCCGAACTACATGCACCTTAGTGAATCCGAACTACACGAGAGTCACTATCCCAGAGGAATGACCGAACTACACGAGTCATTTGTGAATCTGAACTACACGAGACTCACTCCTCAATACCATGACCGAAACCACACAAGTCATTTATGAATCCGAACTACACGAGATTCACTTCCACAATAAGATGACCGAAACCACACGCGTCATCGTGAATCCGAAACCACACGCGATCCACTACCATGATGAAGTCAGCAGACCCCGAAGGTCATGATTCACCAATCTCAACACCGGATGAAGTCAGCGGACCCCAAAAGTCATGCTTCACCGATATAACACTACGCCTATGATGAAGTCAGCGGACCCCGAAGGTCATGCTCCACCAATCACGTACTCCCATGATGAAGTCAGCGGACCCCGAAGGTCATGCTCCACCAATCAACAATACCATGATGAAGTCAGCGGACCCCGAAGGTCATGCTCCACCAATCAACAATACCATGATGAAGTCAGCGGACCCCGAAGGTCATGCTTCACCAATCAATGCCCTTTTGGCCTCGAATAACGAGTAGCATAACATCGCGCTCTGCTACGCCATAGTGAATCCTAATGGATACCACTAACCATTCCCACAATCAAGCAAGAACCGCCTATATCAAACATAGGTACCCAACAACCGTTCTCTAAAAGAGGATCCGATACGCACATCCCTTAACCGATGGATTTCACCTTGCTCGCCCAACACGTCCATTATCTCTCAACGAGATTTACCACATTACCACTTCGGTGATAATTTAAATCCAAACCATAAGTACAATTTTACCGAAATTGTACCCTACCACAATTTGACCAAAACTAGGTCCCAACACAATTTTCGGATCTTACTAAAACGTCATCCAAAATCTCACACTAGAACTTCCTCGGGCGGGAGTGTAACTCCCCCACTTGGAACTACGTCTCATAACCGCATCTCGTACAACCGTACCATGCTACCAAAGGTAGACTTTACCAACAATTGGGTTCACACGACCCATCACCATATCTTGCTCCCACCTTGAGCATACGAAGGATTTCAACCAATCCTTAAACACTTCGAACGAAAAGTGTACCGCAAATTACACCACTCTACTCTCGCAATCATCCAATTGCTTTAGTTTGTCAAATTTCACCCGATCACTCATGTACCTAAGGGTTTCACTTCGGTACCCTAAGTACAATGTAACCGCAACACAATCGGAGTTGAACACTACGCTAGTAGGTATAAAAGAGGCACCTAATGTCGCGTCACGTAGACTCCTTTACCAACATACATCGAGATCAAACACTCGATCTTTTTCGGGTTCCAATCCACCCGACGAACCTCATGGTTCATCAACTTCCACACTATAGCGAACACGCGCTTAACAATCGAACACCAAAACCCATTTCCATGGCTTGATAGAAACATTTCCAAATACTAAGGAATGCTTGGTTGCACCAAGTCTTACGTCCTTCGCCCATTAATCAAAACATCACCATAGGGTACTTCCATTAGGAATGTCACCCATAACAACAATATGCACAACACAAGGCATTTTACAAACTCAAATTCAACGGCACTTAATAAATAATCAAAGGACATATTTATTAAAACGAAATGTACCTTAACGTCTCCTTGCTGCACCCGTCCCCGCTAACTTGGGACATTCCGACTTACGATGTCCTTCTTCTTGGCAATTGAAGCACACCATGCCATCACTCTTTGGTACCGAACATTCCCAAGACTTGTGACCCCTTACGCCACAATTGTAACATCTAGGCGCACTAGAATCCAATATACTCGTCCGCGTACCACCCGTGTTCACACTCGGACCCTTAGTCCTCTTACTTGGAGCACCATACGAAACAATCCTTCTTTCACTTGAAGGTTCACTCTTCTTGGATCGTGAATACGACTCGAAACCTCTAGCCAAGGCAAATAATTCCGCAAACAATTTCGCTTGACCCCGGCTAATTTTACTCTTCAAGTCATCATTCAAGGTCCGATAGAAATCTTGCATCAATAAATGATCATTCCCCAAATACTCTGGGCAAAAACGAGCCTTCGCCATAAAGGTCGTCTTGAGAGTATTCAAATCCATAGAACCCTGTTACAAAATTCGCAACTCATTACGCATTTCTGACAAATCGGCTGAAGTTCGGAACTCCTCGAAGAATTCCTTCTTAAACTCGTCCCATGATAACGCCATAAACGGTTCACCACCGACAAGATCAATCTTACCATCCAACCAATCCTTTGCCCTACCCCGCAACAAACGAGTAGCGAGTCTTGTCCTCTTCTCAGGAGGGCATTCAATAGTACGAAAACACCCTTCGACATCCGAGATTCAAGTTGCGCTTATCAAAGGATCCGGTTTTTCGTCGTACATCGGGGGTTTAATCCTCATGAAGCTCTTAAGACAACGCTCCATTCCACTACTACCTTGAAGTTCGGAATACTTTCTATCCATTTTTTCTCAAAACGCACTCATTTGCTCTGCAACGACGGCCTCAACTCTAGCGTTAAACTCCACATCGTTCGTCTCGATCCCATTTCCCGTTGCCATTCTAAGGAATGCAAAGCTATTAGATCACGAACGTATAAAGCACACACACAATACCGCCCCCATCTTGCTAAACACTCGTCGTACATCACTTGCTAGACACGATTTGCACCCGTAATAAGGTTTGCAAGTCCTTATTACGCACACACGCCGTATCAACTCGTTAGTACAACGACCGCTTCGCTCGATGATATAGACAAACACAAACAAAATTCTACGCGATTTAAACACACGCGAGAATTACACCACAACACAATAATATATTAATAATATTCGCATTACTAATATAAACGTTAGTCCACTTACAAACAAGGCACTAACTATAACCCATTCCGACCCGTACTCCTACAAGTCCCGCAACAAATAAGCACACACAAAAGTCTAAGTCTAGGCACCTATCTCAAGTCACCTAAATCCCTTAGACCATGCTCTGATACCACTTGTAACAACCCAAACCAAACCACGAACAACCCGCGATTAAATATCAAAATAAAAAAAAAATTCTGTGTTCAGCTGGTGGCGCGGCGTGCCAAGCATTTGCGCGGCGCGCAGAATGCCTTGGACAGGCTGCTGTCCCAAAAAGTCAAAAACACGAAAATGTTTGACCGTTTCCCGACACAATTAGACAAAACACTTTTCACCACATATTCAAATATGTAACACTAACACGTTCCATTAATAAAAAGGGGTTTACGACACCGGGCCCACATATGCCCAAATTACCCCTTTAAGTACAAAATACAAGTTTTCGACCACAAGACTTTTAATACAAATAAAGCCGAGCATGGCGATTGGGGATACGCTACCCAATCCTAATCAATCCAAAAGCAAGCCTTCTAAAGCAACTACGCGAGTCACTAGTTCCCACGCTTACCCGAGCCACCTCATCCAAGCAAATCTATAAAAAAAGTAAACAACGAGAGGGTAAGCTAACGCTTAGTGAGTGATAACATACTACATACATATATATGTATAAAATGGACACGCCACATAAATATCAAATACCGCATACCGAAGCATCCCTGTATAAGGCAACTACGATAAGCATACCGTACGATCTCTAAGCAACAAGCTAAAGATATCAACAAGTAAGTTCACCAACGACGATGTGAACAACGCCAATAAGCTACACCCAGAGGGTTAGCTACAACACAACAATACATTAATATATATAACAATATACATACGACCAAGGTTAACCCTTTAACCCAATACCGAGAACCAAGTACCACAATGAATATTGGCCGAACTACATGAGTCTTAGTAATCCGAAACCACACGAGATTACTATCTTCATGACATCGAGGTTGGCCGAACTACACGAGCCTTAGTAATCCGAAACCACACGAGATTACTACCTCAATAAGATGACCGAACTACACGCATCATCATGAATCCGAACTACACGCGATTCACTTCTCCAACACCAAAACCCACGGTCACGGGATTATAAAATCCACCACATCGGGGTTATCCAAAACCACATCACAATATATGTGATAACGTACACACAAGTGTACACCTCGCCAAAAGGAGGTCAACCAAAACGCACAACCGTGCCAATTGGACCTATACACAAGTCCATCAAATCCACCTATATGTGAAGTGAGTTCTATAACCGAGAACCACTTCACCCGACGCGCACCCATCCTACACATACATATGCACATAGGATATTAACACTCACCTTGTCGCCTTGGTGAATGCTTCCGAAATAATCCGCAACTCGCCGAAGGAATGTACCTATTCCATTATCATAAATACCACAACACAATTAGGATGGATTTACAAACCAACCCAATTCGACACTTAGTGCAATTTCGACCCAATTGCACTTCCAAGCACAAACCGTGTCCAAACTAACCAATAATCACTAACACAAGTGATAATGGTCCTAATATGCCAATTAAACCCGAACACAAGTGTTAAACACTTATCGTTCTCAAAATCGCCCTTAAACCCTAATTTTGACCCATAAAGTCAAAATATCACTAATTACAAGTTTTGACACCAAAACATATTTAACTCGATTTTATACTTCAACTTAATCCATTTTAAGTTTATAAACCTCATCGAATCGACATTCGGGTCAAAATCATCAGCAAACCCTAACTTTGACTCTAGTCAAAATTAGTCAACCACAAGAACCCTAAAGGTCTCCAATACATCAATAATCACTAATACTAGTGATTATACACAATTCTCAAGTCTTAAACATAGTTAAATCATTAACTAACCCAAAACCCGCCTTTTAACACTTATAAACCCGAATCTTGGTGTTAATCTTCAATTAACAACTAAATGGGTTTCATCTATGAATTATAAAAATCAAAAGCCCCAAATTTGAATGATGAACACGAAAACAAAATTCGGAGTTAGAACTTACCACTAGTATCACCGCGTAGCTAAGAACGAGGAGAACAAAATCGTCTACTACGCTAAAGATCAAAACCCGCTTCTTCCTTTCCAAAAATCCCTTAGAATCAAAGGGGTGTTTGAGTTCTTGAGAGAAATATGAAAAGAAAAGGAAAAAAAAATGAATAAGTGAAATGGGTGGAGGAGGTTAAGTCCTCAAATCTGGCTCAAAAGCGAAAAGACCGAAATTCCCTTTTAAAAACTCTAAAATAACAAAAGGGGTCTGCCAGCGACATATGGAGCGGCGCGCCATGACCCTGCGCGACGCGCGACTGGGCAGAATCAGAATCCAGGTCTTACAAAATCACCTTTAAAAACTTTCTCCATTCTCAATTTAATTTAAAACATAACAAAGAACTCGAATTTTTACAATGAACAATCTGTTTGACTTTTGAATTACAAATTTTAACTTAAAAATTCGAAATGGTTTTGAGGAATTGGAAGTTAAGATTTTGCAGATAGTTTAAGTGATTAATTCTAATAACCCTGCATTTAAGGATTTTGAATTTTTATACGAAATCGGGCTAACGATAAAATGGTCACGAACAGAGGTTAGCGGCATAAATAAAAAAAATAAAAAAATAAGAGAAATTGTAATTGGTAAATATAATGAAAGGATTGCAATACTTCTTTTTCTTCAACATGATACACTCGTTTTCAATATAAAGGAAATTCCATCGTCACTTTTAATCACAGGTATACTGAGGAAGAGAATAAAAAAAAAAAAAACTAAATTGATAAGGATGGATACAGCATACTAGGTGAACGATTTTATCTTTGTTTTTATGTGATATAGTTTAATTAATAATATTAATAATTAATAACACATTAATAATAATAGTACTTATTAATTTTATTAATAATAATAAAAACACTAATGACATAATAATAATAATAATAATAATAATAATAATAATAATAATAATAATAATAATATTAATGGTAACTAAGTTTAATACTATAAATAAAAATAATGAGAATTGTATTACTTGATAATTTTTAATAATGATGTTATTAATTCTATAATTTATAATATTTAACAACATTAATAATGATATTAATAAAGATAACACTAATAATATTGATATATAAAATTATGCTTAACCCATCTCATATCTATATATTAAAATAATCTAAATAATACAGGTATCAATATTAAAAATGTAAATAATAAGGATATTATAATAATTATATTTTATCTTGTAATTATATTTAATATTACAATTTATGAATTTTTTATTATTTAATAGTTATATAATATCATATATTTACTATTTATTATTTATACATTACAATATGTACTAATAATAATAACAATCTTATTAACAATAATACTACTTATTAATAATACTAATAATGATAATAATAATATTAATATAACAGTTATATTCAAAATTGTAATTAAGGTTAATATTTTACTATTTATTATATCATATCTTCCAATTATATAATTTATTGAATCTTTAATATTTATTAATTATTATAATATTACTTATGTTTAGAATTCATATATTTTTTTTTTACATTTATATATATATATATATATATATATATATATATATATATATATATATATATATATATATATATATATATATATATATATATATATTCATATATATTTACAAATAATTGTTCGTGAATCATTTGGAATAGTTGAAGGGTTAATTGAATATATGAACATAGTTTCAAAATTTTCGAGACTCAACATTACGGACTTTTCTTATCGTGTCGGAAACATATAAAGATTAAGTTTAAATTTGGTCGAAAATTTCCGGGTCGTCACAATCGACATAGCAGCTGGTGGTTCCATTATAAAGAAAATCGCAACTGAAGCTTACAAAATTATTGATAACACAGCCTCCCACTCACATGAGTGGCATCAAAAAAAAGACATCGTGTAACACCCCAGCTTAACATGACCACAATATTGTCCGCTTTGCCCGTAGGCGCACGGATTTTTCTTGGCGAACACACACGGAAGCACTTTCCCAGCTTAACATGACCACAATATTGTCCGCTTTGCCCGTAGGCGCACGGTTTTTTCTTGGCGACCACACACGAGAAGCACTTTCCCAGGAGGTCACCCATCCTGGTAGTGCTCTCGTGTGTGGTCGCCAAGAAAAAGCCATGCGCCTACGGGCAAAGCGGACAATATTGTGGTCATGTTAAGCTGGGGTGTTACACATCGTTAGATCATCTAAAGCGGCTAGAGCTGATTCTAGCCATGACTTTGATTCCATTTCCGCAAAGTTAGATGCTTTCGAGAGACGAATGGAAAAGATGACTAAAGATATTAATGCAATACGAATTAGTTGTGAACAGTGTGGAGGACCACATTTGACAAAAGATTGTCTCAGTATTGAACAAACAATGGAAAAAAGAGAGAATATTTCATACATGAACCAAAGGCCTAGAAATAATTATCAAAATAATTATCAACCGCCAAGACCAAACTGCAATCAAAATCAGAATTATAACCGAAAATGTTCCATACAACAACCAACAAGGTCCTAGCAATCAACAAGTATCTAACAATACTTACAATCAGCAAAGACCTATTTTTCCAATTAAACCACCACAAATCGATGATAAAAAGCCAAATTTAGAAGATATGATGTCGAAGCTAGTTGAATCTCAAACGCAGTTTTTCACATCTCAGAAACAAACTAATGAACAAAATGCTCAAGCATTTAGAAATCAACAAGCTTCTATTCAAAATCTGGAACAAGAAGTAAGTAACCTAGCAAGGTTGATAGGTGAAAAAAACCGGGGAGTCTACCTAGCGATACAAATGCTAACCCCCGGAATGAAACAGCTAAAGTCATTACCACAAGAAGTGGTATTACACTTAAACCACCTGAAATACCTGTAATTTCTGATGACGCTATTCCTACTACACAGGCATCACAGCCTGAGCAAGAGAAGGAAACAGAACCAGTAGTTGAAAAGGTTAATGAAGATAACACAGTTAAGGCAAAATCTTATGTTAAACCATACCAACCACCGCTGCCTTACCCGAGTAAAATGAGAAAAGAAAGACTTGAAGCCGAGCAATCCAAATTTTTGGATATGTTTAAACAAATAAATGTAAATCTTCCTTTCATTGATGTAATTTCAGGAATGCCAAGATATGCTAAATTTCTGAAAGATCTAATCAAAAATAGAAAGAAAATGGAAGAACTCTCGGCTGTTACTATGAATGCTAATTGTTCTGCAGTGCTATTGAATAAACTACCAGAAAAATTATCAGATCCAGGAAGTTTCACAATTTCATTTTTTTGGGAAGTCTTAATTCAATAGAAGCATTGGCAGATTTAGGTGCTAGTATAAATTTAATGCCGTATTCATTATACGCTAAACTAGACCTCGGAGAATTGAAACCAACACGAATAAGCATACAACTAGCCGATCGATCAGTAAAATATCCTAGAGGGATAATGGAGAACATGCTAGTTAAAGTTGGTACTTTAGTATTTCCAGTAGACTTTGTTATTCTGGACATGGAAGAAGATTCTCAAGTTCCTCTCATATTAGGAAGACCATTCTTAAACACGGCTAAAGCAATAATAGACGTGTTTGGTAAGAAACTGACCCTAAGTATAGAGGACGAGAGTGTTACCTTTTCTGTCAATAGAGTCATGCAACAACCACAATCTGCAGATGATACATGTTATTATATTCAAACTATAGATTCACATGCAGAATTGTTAGAAGAATTTCCAGAATTACAAGGAACGGGAGAATGTTCTTTTGGAGAAAGAACTGAACCAATTGATGAAGATGAAATGTTAGCCGCTCTTATGGCTAATGAATACGAACCAACAACAGAAGAACTTCAAATGCTAAAAGAGAAAGATAGATATCGATACAAATCATCGATAGAAGAACCACCGATATTAGAATTAAAGCCACTTCCAAACCATTTGGAATACGCTTATTTACATGGTGAATCTGAATTACCTGTAATAATATCATCTTCTCTTACGAAAAATGAAAAATCTCGACTCATTTCTGTGCTAAAAGCTCATAAACCAGCTATTGCATGGAAGATTCATGATATTAAAGGTATAAGTCCTTCGTATTGCACATATAAAATCCTTATGGAAGAAGGTCATAAAACCTATGTGTAACGCCAATGAAGACTAAATCCTAATATGCAAGATGTTGTTAAGAAAGAAATTATTAAACTGCTCGATGCAGGTTTAATTTATCCAATCTCTGATAGTCCATGGGTAAGCCCAGTTTAATGTGTACCTAAGAAGGGTGGCATGACTGTCATCACAAATGAAAAAGATGAGCTTATTCCTACTAGGACTGTAACGGGATGGCGTGTCTGTATTGATTATAGAAAATTAAATGACGCCAACAGAAAAGATCACTTTCACTTACCTTTCACTGATCAAATGTTGGAAAGGTTAGCCGGAAACAGTTACTATTGTTTTCTTGACGGTTTCTCCGGATACTTTCAAATTCCAATCGCACCCGAGGACTAAGAGAAAACCACATTCACGTGCCCTTATGGTACTTTTGCTTACAAGCGCATGCCATTTGGACTTTGCAATGCCCCTGCAACCTTTCAAAGGTGCATGATGGCGATTTTTTACGACATGATAGAAGAATGCATGGAAGTTTTCATGGATGACTTTTCAGTCTTCGGTGATACTTTTGAAACATGTCTAGTTAATCTTGAACGAATGCTTATTAGATGCGAGCAATCAAATCTAGTTCTTAATTGGGAGAAATGTCATTTCATGGTTAGAGAAGGCATCGTTCTTGGTCATAAAATTTCAAAGGAAGGGATTGAAGTGGATAGAGCTAAAGTAGATGTAATTGTTAAAATCCCACATCCCACCAATGTTAGAGGAGTTAGGAGTTTTCTAGGGCATGCTAGTTTTTACCGACGTTTCATAAAAGATTTTTCTAAAATTGCCACTCCTATGAATAAACTCCTAGAAAAGGACGCTCCATTCATCTTTTCGGATGAATGCATCAAATTTTTTAATATTCTTAAAGAAAAACTCACTAATGCGCGATGCAAGTTGGAATCTACCATTTGAACTCATGTGCGATGCAATTGATTTTGCAATGGGAGCTGTTTTAGGACAAAGGATTGAAAAACGATTTCAACCTATTTATTACGCTAGTAAAACGTTACAAGGAGCACAAACGAATTACATAACTACTGAAAAAGAACTCCTTGCTATTGTCTTTGCTTTTGACAAATTTCGTTCATATCTCGTTTTAGCTAAAACGGTGGTCTATACCGACTATTCTGCTCTTAGATACCTATTTTCAAAATAAGATGCCAAACCACGATTAATCCGTTGGATCTTACTCTTACAAGAATTCGATATTGAGATCCGAGACAAAAAGGGAGCAGAAAATCTCGCCGCTGATCATCTTTCTCGCCTTGAAAATCTTGAATTAGAAGTTCTAAATGAATCAGCCACACAAGATAACTTTCCTGATGAATATCTATTGAAGATCGATTATAGTGAAATTCCATGATTTGCAGACTATGCAAACTATTTAGTATGTGGATTCCTTAAAAAAGGTTTGTCGTACCAAAAACGAAAGAAATTCTTTAGTGATATAAAACACTATTTTTGGGAAGATCCACATTTATTCAAAAGTTGTCCCGATGGAATAATACGTCGATGCGTATTCGGAGATGAAGCTAGTCAAATCTTAAACCATTGTCACACAGGACCAACAGGAGGGCATTATAGGCCTCAACTTACAGCAAGAAAAGTCTACGACGCTGGATTCTATTGGCCTACAATTTTTAAAGACACACACCTTCTTTGTAAATCCTGTGATGCATGTCAAAGGGCCGGAAAAATAAGTCAACGTGATGAAATACCACAAAATGTCATTCAAGTATGTGAAGTATTCGACGTTTGGGGTATTGACTTTATGGGTCCATTTCCAAAATCTCATAATAATCTCTACATTCTCGTTGCCATTGATTATGTATCTAAATGGGCGGAAGCACAAGCTCTCCCAACTAACGATGCACGAGTTGTAGTCAAATTCTTAAAACGTCTTTTTGCTAGGTTCGGAACACCGAAAGCTTTAATAAGTGATCGGGGTACTCATTACTGTAATAATCAACTTGAGAAAGTTCTCAAAAGATATGGAGTAACTCATAAAATCTCCACCGCTTATCATCCACAAACAAGTGGACAAGTTGAAAATACCAACCGAGCATTAAAACGTATTCTAGAGAAAACTGTAGGATCAAATCCGAAGGAATGGTCCATGAAATTGGAGGATGCACTCTGGGCTTTTAGAACAGCCTACAAAACTCCAATTGGAACCACACCTTTTAAACTCTTTTACGAAAAAGCATGTCACCTTCCAGTAGAAATTGAGCATAAAGTATTTTGAAGACATGTATTCTTGATTTGCATGAAGCCGGACGTCTAACATTAAGTCAACTAAACGAATTAGAAGAATTAAGACATGATGCATATGAAAATTCGTTAATCTATAAGAAAAGAACAAAGAAATGGCATGATAAAAGAATCAGAAGTTCAAAAGAATTTAAGGAAGGAGACCGAGTTCTTCTTTTTAATTCACGTTTCAAGCTATTTCCTGGAAAATTGAAATCGAGATGGTCTGGACCATTTATAGTCAAAAGAGTTTTCCCATATGGAATAATAGAATTGATAAATTCAAATGGGATTGATTTTAAAGTTAATGGTCACAGAGTTAAACACTATATTCATGGTCCGAGGGAAGTTGACAATGAAGTTAATCATAATTTCACCACCCAAGAAAACACTCAGAATGAAAACATAAATATTTTTTCAACGACATATGAAAAACCAAAATTGGAAGATGGGGAGGCTTCAAATTGGAGTGATAAAGAAAAATTTATATATAAACCTCCCATTCCAAGAAACGAAGAAAAATGTGAACAAGAAGTTCAAGTAGAAGTGAAAGAACCAAGAAAAGATCACCCGGAAAAGGTTAACAAACCAACTCTACTTACTAAAGTAGGAGACCCAGGTGAATTTATCATTTCTTGCTTACTTAATAATGGTGCTATGTATAATGGGCTCGCAGATTTAGGAGCAAGTGCGAATGTTATGCCTCTTTTCTTATACAAAAGATTAGGTGTGGGTAAATTAAGACCAACTAGAATAGGTGTTCAATTATTTGATCAAACCATTAAACACCCGGTTGGAATAGCCAATAATTTATTTGTTAAAGTGGGAAGTTTGACCTTTATTGCAAACTTCATAGTTATTAATGTGGAGGAAGACCTTGATATTCCTCTAATTTTAGGTCGCCCATTTTTAGCAACCACTGAAGCATTCTTTGATGTAAGAGAAGGTCGAATGACACTTAGGGATGGTGATAAATCGGTCACCTTTGTGAATCGAAAGTATAGATCTTCACCAACCAAAACTATTGAACCAATAAAAATGCCTAAGTGTGGGGAAGATGAAGCAACACCCAATGATAACCTGATAACAAAGAACCCAGTTGTTAATACAAAATTAGATGGACCTGTTTTTAACAGTTCAATGAAGAAACTTTATAAGCGGATTCAAGATGCTAGGATTAAGGGGAACTCTAATTTATGTAACCGATTAGTATCCAATTTGTCGCCTAAAGAAAAGGCGATGTTAATTGAATTTTTGAATGTTACAGAGGAAATCAACAAATGGCTTGTAGCAAAAGTCAGAGATATGCAAGTTGTTGATGTTCCAATTGAAGTTAATAATAAAGTTAATCACAATTTCGACACCACAGCTAACTAAGTTGTGACGACCCGGAAAATTTAGTCTAATTTTGAACCAAACTATCGATACGATTTTTATATTTTGACATGATAAGCAAAGTCTGTAATGTTGAGTCTCAAAATTTTTGAACTAATTACATATATTCATTTAGCTTTGACTATTCCCGACGATTCACGAACCTTTAATTATAGATAGATATGTGTGTGTGTATGTATATATATATATATGTATATATATGTATATATATATATATATATATATATATATATATATATATATATATATTAATTTGAAATATTATATGTTGCTCTTATTAAAAGTAATTATGTAAAATAAAATAAAAATGATATTATGATAATTATTATATAAAAACATATCTATATATATAAATAAAGTATATTAAGTATATATTTTGTGATTTCGAATCTATTTAGTAAACGACTGTTACACTCAATTGCCATTCGATGGATATTACATGAGTAAAATACGAACTACTATTATTTTAAAAATAAACGATGATCCGAAAATGAGTGATATAAATTAAAGGCTTATTAAAAGTATATTTAGGAGCAAATTGTTAATTTTTACATTTAGCATATTTTACTTGGGGTTGGGAGTGAATAATTAATGTAATTTTTATTTAGTAGTTAATGACTGAATTTTATACCATAATGACTAAAATAAATAAATATAATTATCATAAAAAAATTTGAAATATATCTAAGTACTTTTATCTGTCACTGATTAACAACGGGGTACAAAATTTAGTCCGTGAAAGACGATGGCTAATATTATTACATGTTTATATATTAGTATTGTATTTTAACTATTAGAACACTGTTTTTCTTTTGTCAATGTTTCCCACTATCATAATGTATATCAATTATGAATTCAATTACCACATACTGCCAATTGATTTAGATATTTGATATTTGATTTGAGATTCGCTTTCACTTTCATTATTAAACAAACCAATTAGACTAACGTGTAATTAACATGTTTACCCACAAACTCCACTAACACATAATCCGTACTAGTACACCACACTCTTTCACTTGCATACATTTCGGTGAAATAGGAATACTAATTCCAACTCCCTAGCATACTTATTTAATTATATACGTCCTAACTAAATATTAAATCAAAGACACATCAACATTTAACATATCTATATCAAAATTATCCAACACAAACCATCAATCACCATTGTTTTACTATCACCACTTGGACTCACCCTCACCACCACCATACTACTTCTTGATCACCACCTTCTACCATCGTAAACCCTCAAAACCGTCACCACCTTCACTTTAAACCACCAATCCATTTTGATCACCACCTCCCTTACAAGCTACATCACCACCACCACAGCTCAACCATCACTTCTCCATATCTCTCTCTTTCTATCTCCTCTCTTTTTTCCTTCTTCTTCGATAACACCATCATCAAACCACCAAGCACTCCATAATTACTATTATTTCAGTTTTTGTTTTACTACTGAAAAGTAACCGTAAACCACCACCACCATTGAAGAACCATCGATGCATATTGTTTCTGCTTCTTCACGAAAACCACCAGGTACTCGATTTCCTTTTCTGTTTTCGAACTACCCTAGAATCATCACGGACCACCACCATCATTGTTACCAAACACCAATCGTTATACTACTGCTACTGCTATCCTTATTTGCTATTCAAAAAAACCTGCAATAGATGATGAGTCATTATAAAGATATGATTGATTTCGAAGAGAGTGATGATGATGATAATTCGATTATAGTTATGTTTATGATGGGGATGATGAACGTGAATAAAAATGGTGATACATGAATGATAGATGTTAATATAAATAAAATGGTTGATGATGAACCTGAAAATGGCAGATTACCTATCCCACTGCACTTAAATACATGTTGGAGTTTACCTAGTTTATAATTGTGTCCCTTTCTTCATGTATCCGGTATTGAACTGGATCGACTAGTACAAAGCTAAGACAGACATTTATATTATTCAATTGAATTAGTGGAATGATAAAGGTATGTGGGGTAGAATGACGAGCTGGCTTTTTTTTATATACTCCGTATTGATTTAATCTGCAACATCTAAACAGATTTCCATTCATACATTTGGGCCATTTAAATGAAATCACCAAATGGGGACTGTTGGGCCGTATTAGAAACCCATTTATTTCTGTTTTAAACAAAGCCCAAAACCCCCAGCTTATGTGAACGATTTCTGTTTGCAATTTTACAATACGTTTTCTATTTGTTCTTCTATAATAAGAGATGAGTTAATCAAAATGATGTTAAGGAGTTAGTGATGATGTCTTGAGGTTATTGTGATAAAGAGACGATTAAGATATGAATTATGATATTATGTTACATAAAATGATACATGATATTGACAATGGTATGATGAGTGATCCGTGAGGAACGAAGTCGATGATAATAATGGTTAGGGTTGATGATGATTAAAAAGATGATACATAAAATAATGAAATGAAAATGATGATGAGGAATAGTTTTGGGTGTGATTTTGGAAAAGAAAATGGAAACTGAAAAATATGGAGTAAATAAAATTGTTGGGTGAATATAATCAGAAAAACGGGATAGCTCAGGCGGTTAAGGATGTTATCGGGTTAGCGGGACATCGCAGGTTCAAACCCGGACTTGGGCATTTTTTTAAGGGCTACTTCCTTGAGGTTCGTGCATCCGAGGCCAACCCTACATATGTCCAATGTCGTCATATGTATTTTTACTACAAAATACAGTATGGTGAGTTTCATTTGCTCCCTTTTTAAATGCTTTTGCAATATATATTTTTGGGACTGAGAATACATGCACTGCTTTTATAAATGTTTTACGAAATAGACACAAGTAATCGAAACTACATTCTATGGTTGGATTATCGAAATCGAATATGCCCCTTGTTAGCTTGGTAGCCTAAGAATTAGGGAAATGGCCCCTAATTGACACGAATCCTAAAGATAGATCTATGGACCTTGACACATCCCATTCGGGTTACAAATGCTTTTGTACTTCGATTATCATGTCCGATGAGAGTCTCGGAGTGATGGGGATATTCTATATGCATCCTGTTAGTTCGGTTATCAAGCGTTCACCATATGAATAATTTTTATCTCTATGCAGTTTAGGAAATGGCTGATATGAGATGTATATTTATGAGAAACGGAAATGAAAATCTTGTGGTCTATTAAAATTATGGAAATGAATGATTATGATAAACTAATGAACTCACCAACCTTTTGGTTGACACTTTAAAGCATGTTTATTCTCACGTATGAAAGAAATCTTCCGCTGTGCATTTGCTCATATTAGAGATATTACTTGGAGTCATTCATGACATATTTCAAAAGACGTTGCATTCGAGTCGTCGAGTTCATCAAGATAATTATTAAGTCACTTATAGTTGGA
The DNA here is from genome assembly GCF_046630445.1 of Rutidosis leptorrhynchoides. Lineage (NCBI taxonomy): Eukaryota > Viridiplantae > Streptophyta > Magnoliopsida > Asterales > Asteraceae > Rutidosis > Rutidosis leptorrhynchoides. The sequence continues at coordinate 301,406,544 of NC_092337.1, forward strand.
TATATTATGAAATGTTATGCATGCCGTTAACTTTCGATGTAAATGAAAGTTTATCTTTAAAAACAAATGCAATGTTTGTAAAAGGTATCATATAGAGGTCAAGTACCTCGCGATGTAATCCAATGTTGAAGACTTCGTCCAGATGGATTAGGACGGGCCTTTACAGTTGGTATCAGAGCTGGTATAACTGCGTCCATGTATGGCGGGTTAGTCGTAATGGAGTTTCTCATAGTGTGACCTGTGGCGAAGCATTGTCTCTTACTCCTTGCGATCCCTTACGAGGGTTGGTAGTAGCCGAGAGGCAGACCCTAAAATCAGTATCTGAGGTACACTCAGTGGTCACCGGACGGTTAGTTGGGAAGGCACTGGGTGGGACGGTGGTTGTCCCCACTGTGTTACAGTTGGTATCAGAGCGGTGGTCTTAGCGAACCAGGTCTTGCATTAGTGTGTCTAACTGATAGTTGTTTTGATGCATTAGTGAGTCTGGACTTCGACCGTGTCTGCATGTCAAAAGTTTTGCTTATCATTTTGTGTCAAAAATTATCTGCTTATCATCCTTAGGAAATTACCTGCTCATTATTCTTAGTCTAGACACATCTTACTGACTGCATGATTAGTGTATAGACAAAACTCATATCTTAGCGTATATGATAATTCATATCTTAGCGTATCTGTTACTGTAAACTTTGCCTGACATATTCTGTAACTTCCTCCGTAATCTATGAAATCTTTTGTTCTATATATATATATATATATATATATATATATATATATATATATATATATATATATATATATATATATATATATATATATATATATATATATATATATATATATATATAGATATTCTATGTAATTAGAATACCATCCGATAGTCGAAAAATCATTTTATATCGAAAAATCCTTTACTCAATCGTACGAAATGGAACTCGTCATTAGTTCAAGTTCTTTAGAACCTGACAGCTATTCCGACATGGATGTTCACCTAAACTCCGAAATCAGCGTCACCAGAATGAATCAACCAATCAGCCATCCTCAGTTCTGAATGAATTGGAGATGGGTTCGTAGTCGACTTAACCAATGAAGACAAGAATAAGGCGATCCTTTCCACCCACCAACCTGCACTTTTGGCGAAGAATCTGAAGCACCTATCGGTGAACCTGTCCGAAACACCATCTTCACTCTCATTTCCAGAATAGCTCGCAACGATTATATAATATCTAAAATTTTGAACCTATTTCATCACCTCGTTTCGACCGACAATCATCCCGGAATAATGAAAGAAGTCAACGAGTTTCGCGCTCGAGTAATCAATTTGAAAAATGTGGTGCAAAACTTACCAGCTTCAACAACATCACCAGCATCAGCAGTACCATCAACAATCCATGCCTCAACATCTCATTCTGTACCTCGAGTATAATCATCCTTCTACGTATCGTCCTACATCAATTATCTTCGTTCTTCATGGCGATTATGTAATCTCTAATGTTTTAGAGATTATTATTCTAGCTCAAACCGAAAAGCAAATGAGATTAATATTATATTGACTCATTAAATCCCTAATTACATCTGAAGAAAATATATGTGTATATATGTTTTCATAAAGATTGTAATTAAAATTTCTTTTGTACAAATAGTTAATGGTGAAAATATTTTAACGGGTAGGTAATACCAGAGGAATATTTAAATTTCACATTAATAAGTTACATTGTACATTCTTCGAATCTGATTCAACGATCATTTGCTATCCTACTTACAATCACAGAAGTACGAATCCGTTCATCACAGAATAACCATTTTCATTCAATTTCATATTTGGATTTTGACCTATCAGAATCCAACAAGTGGCATAATGAAGAAAACATTGGACAAAATAAAATTTGTTAGAAACAAACAAATTAACTATGAGAAAATTTTTGTTAAGAATCCACGCTAACTGTTCCTAGCTAACTGATTACATTTTATTTATCGCAAGTTATATTCTCGCAATTTTATTTATCGTCATTTAATTTCTGTTATTTACTTTACACACTTTAAATATCGGGACACGTATACAAAGTTTTAACATATCATATCAACGCATCTATATATATTATTTGGAATAACCATAGACACTCTATATGCTGTAATGCACGAGTTCGCTATACAGGGTTGAGGTTAATTCTTAAATAATATATATACTTTGAGTTGTGATCGAGTCTGAGACATGTACACGGGTCACGATACGTATTAATTAATTCGAATATTATATATTAAGCTATATATGAATTATTGGACTGTTAACCGTGGACTATCGACTGTGGACTAATAACACTGGACAATTAAAATGAATTAAAATATTGATTATAACATATGAAACTAAACATTCTTCAAGTTTGCCACTTGATTTCATCTTAAACCTCATTTGTATCTTGACGATTACAATTTGCGTTCAAACCCTTCGTAACCCTTGAAAACACCTGAATCGAGAGGATGAACCAATCGCACTTCATCTACGTAAGAAGAAATTGATGCATATAGTTATGCACTTGAAAACTCTCAGAACCTAAGTAAATGTTTAACACGTATCTGTACTAATTCCTTTAGTGTTATTATTACCCAAAATAACTTGGTAATTCCTTTCAAAGTAGCAAATTTTGTCACAACTCCGGCAAGTCAACTTCGACTTTTCGTTCGAAACAACCTTATTATCACCTTGATTTATATGTATGCTCTTTTATTGTTACCGGGGAACCTTTTATATTCCACCATATTACCATCAGCGTTTAATCATCTAAAAACACAATTCTCCTGAAACCACCTCAGATTGATAACCGATGATTCAGATATCGTATCATTAAATGCAGAGGAAATAGAAAAATTGTATATGGTCTAAACGGCCAAAAGTTTGATGATAAAGAAGGGAGTGTTAGGAACGCTCGATAGAAAATTTGGTACTGAAAAACAGATTGAGCAAACCATGAAGGAGACCAAGGCCAAATACAGGGATCATACCATATATTCAAAGAATCCAGGTAATTCTGGATCCGATAAAACCTTCAACGAATATCTTGCTCCGTACTCATGTTAAAATCTTGTGGAAAAATCTTTCTTCATCAACAATTGAACTTAGAAATTCTAAAATATCATCATAAATATCTTCGATATTTCTGAAGATATTTTCATAAATATTCTCGTCCGAAATTATTTAACTCTTCGTGCTATCTATATTCCATCATAAAGGAAACTACTTTATTTTCTAAATTTCTTTAAAATTCGAGTTTGAATTATGAATGATTTTGAAGTAGTGTTGGAAATTGATGCATGAGTTAGTATAATATAATGACACTTGATCAACGTGATTGTATTACAGTAAGTCATGTTGAGTTTCTAATGAAACATGACGATTCACAGACCATACCATCATCATGTGTCATGTTACACGACTCTTACATTCTACCTAATCTTCAAACATATCAAGAACATAAATTCTTGATAGTTCAATCTTTCTGGTAATTTAACCAATCAAGATCGTGCTGTTACAATCTCTCTTAGAACATTAACTATGTTCATTCTGAAATTCATATCTACGAATTCTGGACGATTATTCGCTTGACTTAAAGTCGGGAAGAGAAAACAAAAGTATGCAACTCCAAAATATAAAGGAAATGGAGAGGGTGGATTTATAGTGAAATATCTGACAGAACAATCAAAACAGATCATCACATTTAACAAAGAGGATCCTAATTTCCTTAATTACCGAAGAATCAAATCTTATCACGAAGATTTTCTCCAAATCCCCTGAACTCTGGAAATCAATCCTGTCTACGTCAAAAGATATAACGAATCTATAATTACTCATTTCACTCTTTTGTGATAGCATCACTCATACGCTTCACTTAATCGAGTTGTTTTATACATATTACTCAATGACGAGAAAACTCTAAATTTCAGCTTATATGTGTCATGAAAACATTCTTATTGTTAGCCATGACGACCTCTATCAAATTTTGAGACGAAATTTCTTCAACGGGTAGGTACTGTAACGACCCAAAAAATTTCGTCTAATTTTGAACCAAACTATCGATACGATTTTTATATTTTGACACGATAAGCAAAGTCTGTAATGTTGAGTCTCAAAATTTTTGAACTAATTACATATATTCATTTACCTTCGACTATTCCTGAAGATTCACGAACCTTTAATTATAGATAGATATGGGTGCGTGTGTGTGTGTGTGTGTGTGTATATATATATATATATATATATATATATATATATATATATATATATATATATATATTAATTTGAAATATTATATGTTGCTCTTATTAAAAGTAATTATGTAAAATAAAATAAAAATGATATTATGATAATTATTATTTAAAAACATATCTATATATATAAATAAAATATATTAAGTATATATTTTGTGATTTCGAATCTATTTAGTAAACGACTGTTACACTCAATTGCCATTCGATGGATATTACATGAGTAAAATACGAACTAATATTATTTTAAAAATAAACGGTGATTCGAAAATGAGTGATATAAATTATAGGCTTATTAAAAGTATATTTAGGAGCAAATTGTTAATTTTTACATTTAGCATATTTTACTTGGGGTTGAGAGTGAATAATTAATGTAATTTTTATTTAGTAGTTAATGACTAAATTTTATACCATAATGACTAAAATAAATAAATATAATTATCATAAAAAAATTTAAAATATATCTGAGTACTTTTATCTGTCACTGATTAACAACGGGGTACGAAATTTATTCCGTGAAAGATGATGGCTAATATTATTACCTGTTTATATATTAGTATTGTATTTTAACTATTAGAACACTGTTTTTTCTTTTGTCAATGTTTCCCACTATCATAATGTATATCAATTATGAATTCAATTACCACATACTGCCAATTGATTTAGATATTTGATATTTGTTCTGAGATTTATTTGATATTCGCTTTCACTTTCATTATTAAACAAACCAATTAGACTAATGTGAAGTGAGCTCTATAACTGAGAATCACTTCACCCGACCCGCACCCATCCTACACATACATATGCACATAGGATATTAACACTCACCTTGTCGCCTTGATGAACGCTTCTGAAATAATCCGCAACTCGCCGAAGGAATGTACCTATTCCATTATCATAAATACCACAACACAATTAGGATGGATTTACAAACCAACCCAATTCGACACTTAGTGCAATTTCGACCCAATTGCACATCCAAGCACAAACCGTGCCCAAACTAACCAATAATCACTAACACAAGTGATAATGGTCCTAATATGCCAATTAAACCCGAACACAAGTGTTAAACACTTATCGTTCTCAAAATCGTCCATAAACCCTAATTTTGACCCATAAAGTCAAAATCTCACCAATTACAAGTTTTGACACCAAAATATATTTAACTAGGTTTTATACTTCAACTTAATCCATTTTAAGTTTATAAACCTCATCGAATCGACATTCGGGTCATAATCATCAACAAACCCTAACTTTGACTCTAGTCAAAATTAGTCAACCACAAGAACCCTAAAGGTCTCCAATACATCAATAATCACTAATACTAGTGATTATACACCATTCTCAAGTCTTAAACATGGTTAAATCATTAACCAACCCAAAACCCGCCTTTTAACACTTATAAACCCGAATCTTGGTGTTAATATTCAATTAACAACTAAATGGGTTCCATCTATGAATCATAAAAATCAAAAGCCCCAAATTTGAATGATGAATATGAAAACGTAATTCGAAGTTAGAGCTTACCACTAGTATCACCGCGTAGCTAAGAACGAGGGGAACAAACTTGTCTACTACGCTAAAGATCAAAACCCGCTTCTTCCTTTCCAAAAATCCCTTAGAATCAAATGGGTGTTTGAGTTCTTAAGAGAAATATGAAAAGAAAAGGAAAAAGAAATGAATAAGTGAAATGGGTGGAGGAGGTTAAGTCCTCAAATCTGGCTCAAACACGAAAAGACCGAAATGCCCTTTTAAAAACTCTAAAATAACAAAAGGGGTCTACCAGCGACATATGGTGCGGCGCGCCATGACCCTGTGCGGCGCGCTACTGGGCAGAATCAGAATCCAGGTCTTACAACTCTCCCCCACTTAAAATCGATCACTTCCTCGTGATCTTCACCACTTAACCATTCCGGACCTACTCAACGGTCCTCAATCATAAGTCCCAATCCGAACTTTCCTAGACAATTCTTCCCAACAAATCGCCTGTAACAACTAAAATCGTCACCCGCGATTTATCAAACCCGTAATCCCGAGCACTAAAACCATGCTCAATCCCTCACACCGGGAAATACTCAACCAGTCTTGAACCGAGATATCAACCCCTAGCATACCATACCAAGTACATCGCTAGTAACCACCGCACATCAAAATAAAGTCAACCATCTAAACCGATGAAAACCGAAAAGAAGCGAATCTTTACGGATTACCTTAACACTAAACATCCCTTGTAGTGCGCAATGCGACCAATACGCAACTACCGTAACATCATAATCCAATGGTTAAAACTGATAGCGCGTAAAACGATTATGGCAATGCTAGATCCCAAGGTGTACAAAATCGACTATTGTCACACCCGTAACAACATGTGAGCGAAACACGGCTATCGCATCACTAAACATACAACATGGCCCTCGCGACCCCACCATTGGCGTATCAAACGACTAATAGATCAAACATCATGGTCCTTACGATCCCACCATCGGTGTATAAAACAACCAATCGATCACACAACACGGTCCTTACGACCCCACCATTGGTATATAAAACAACCAACAGATCAACATCATGGTCCTTACGACCCCACCATCGGTGTATAAAACAACCGATAGATTACACAACACGAAGGCTGGCCGAAAACTACACGCACCTTAGTGAATCCGAAACCACACGCGACTCACTACCTTCACCTCAACAACAATCGGGATTGGCCGAACTACATGCGCCTTAGTGAATCCGAACTACACGAGAGTCACTATCCCAGAGGAATGACCGAACTACACGAGTCATTTGTGAATCTGAACTACACGAGACTCACTCCTCAATACCATGACCGAAACCACACAAGTCATTTATGAATCCGAACTACACGAGATTCACTTCCACAATAAGATGACCGAAACCACACGCGTCATCGTGAATCCGAAACCACACGCGATCCACTACCATGATGAAGTCAGCAGACCCCGAAGGTCATGATTCACCAATCTCAACACCGGATGAAGTCAGCGGACCCCAAAAGTCATGCTTCACCGATATAACACTACGCCTATGATGAAGTCAGCGGACCCCGAAGGTCATGCTCCACCAATCACGTACTCCCATGATGAAGTCAGCGGACCCCGAAGGTCATGCTCCACCAATCAACAATACCATGATGAAGTCAGCGGACCCCGAAGGTCATGCTCCACCAATCAACAATACCATGATGAAGTCAGCGGACCCCGAAGGTCATGCTTCACCAATCAATGCCCTTTTGGCCTCGAACAACGAGTAGCATAACATCGCGCTCTGCTACGCCATAGTGAATCCTAATGGATACCACTAACCATTCCCACAATCGAGCAAGAACCGCCTATATCAAACATAGGTACCCAACAATCGTTCTCTAAAAGAGGATCCGATACGCACATCCCTTAACCGATGGATTTCACCTTGCTCGCCCAACACGTCCATTATCTCTCAACGAGATTTACCACATTACCACTTCGGTGATAATTTAAATCCAAACCATAAGTACAATTTTACCGAAATTGTACCCTACCACAATTTGACCAAAACTAGGTCCCAACACAATTTTCGGATCTTACTAAAACGTCATCCAAAATCTCACACTAGAACTTCCTCAGGCGGGAGTGTAACTCCCCCACTTGGAACTACGTCTCATAACCGCATCTCGTACAACCGTACCATGCTACCAAAGGTAGACTTTACCAATAATTAGGTTCACACGACCCATCACCATATCTTGCTCCCACCTTGAGCATACGAAGGATTTCAACCAATCCTTAAACACTTCGAACGAAAAGTGTACCGCAAATTACACCACTCTACTCTCGCAATCATCCAATTGCTTTAGTTTGTCAAATTTCACCCGATCACTCATGTACCTAAGGGTTTCACTTCGGTACCCTAAGTACAATGTAACCGCAACACAATCGGAGTTGAACACTACGCTAGTAGGTATAAAAGAGGCACCTAATGTCGCGTCACGTAGAATCCTTTACCAACATACATCGAGATCAAACACTCGATCTTTTTCGAGTTCCAATCCACCCGACGAACCTCATGGTTCATCAACGTCCACACTATAGCGAACACGCGCTTAACAATCGAACACCAAAACCCATTTCCATGGCTTGGTAGAAACATTTCCAAATACTAAGGAATGCTTGGTTGCACCAAGTCTTACGCCCTTCGCCCATTAATCAAAACATCACCATAGGGTACTTCCATTAGGAACGTCACGCATAACAACAATATGCACAACACAAGGCATTTTACAAACTCAAATTCAACGGCACTTAATAAATAATCAAAGGACATATTTATTAAAACGAAACGTACCTTAACGTCTCCTTGCTGCACCCGTCCCCGCTAACTTGGGACATTCCGACTTACGATGTCCTTCTTCTTGGCAATTGAAGCACACCATGCCATCACTCTTTGGTACCGAACATTCCCAAGACTTGTGACCCCTTACGCCACAATTGTAACATCTAGGCGCACTAGAATCCAATATACTCGTCCGCGTACCACACGTGCTCACACTCGGACCCTTTGTCCTCTTACTTGGAGCACCATACGAAACAATCCTTCTTTCACTTGAAGGTTCACTCTTCTTGGATCGTGAATACGACTCGAAACCTCTAGCCAAGGCAAATAATTCCGCAAACAATTTTGCTTGACCCCGGCTAATTTTACTCTTCAAGTCATCATTCAAGGTCCGATAGAAATCTTGCGTCAATAAATGATCATTCCCCAAATACTCTGGGCAAAAACGAGCCTTCGCCATAAAGGTCGTCTTGAGAGTATTCAAATCCATAGAACCCTATTGCAAAATTCGCAACTCATTACGCATTTCTGACAAATCGGCTGAAGTTCGGTACTCCTCGAAGAATTCCTTCTTAAACTCGTCCCATGATAACGCCATAAACGGTTCACCACCGACAAGATCAATCTTACCATCCAACCAATCCTTTGCCCTACCCTGCAACAAACGAGTAGCGAGTCTTGTCCTCTTCTCAGGAGGGCATTCAATAGTACGAAAACACCCTTCGACATCCGAGATCCAAGTTGCGCTTATCAAAGGATCCGGTTTTTCATCGTACATCGGGGGTTTAGTCCTCATGAAGCTCTTAAGACAACGCTCCATTCCACTACTACCTTGAAGTTCGGAATACTTTCTATCCATTTCTTCTCAAAACGCACTCATTTGCTCCGTAATGACGGCCTCAACTCTAGCGTTAAACTCCAAATCGTTCGTCTCGATCCCATTTCCCGTTGCCATTCTAAGGAATGCAAAGCTATTAGATCACGAACGTATAAAGCACACACACAATACCGCCCCCATCTTGCTAAACACTCATCGTACATCACTTGCTAGACACGATTTGCACCCGTAATAAGGTTTGCAAGTCCTTATTACGCACACACGCCGTATCAACTCGTTAGTACAACGACCGCTTCGCTCGATGATATAGACAAACACAAACAAAATTCTACGCGATTTAAACACACGCGAAAATTACACCACAACACAATAATATATTAATAATATTCGCATTACTAATATAAACGTTAGTCCACTTACAAACAAGGCACTAACTATAACCCATTCCGACCCGTACTCCTACAAGTCCCGCAACAAATAAGCACACACAAAAGTCTAAGTCTAGGCACTTATCTCAAGTCACCTAAATCCCTTAGACCATGCTCTGATACCACTTGTAACAACCCAAACCAAACCACGAACAACCCGCGATTAAATATCAAAATAAAAAAAAATTCTGTGTTCAGCTGGTGGCGCGGCGTGCCAAGCATTTGCGCGGCGCGCAGAATGCCTTGGACAGGCTGCTGTCCCAAAAAGTGAAAAACACGAAAATGTTTGACCGTTTCCCGACACAATTAGACAAAACACTTTTCACCACATATTCAAATATGTAACACTAACACGTTCCATTAATAAAAAGGGGTTTACGACACCGGGCCCACATATGCCCAAATTACCCCTTTAAGTACAAAATACAAGTTTTCAACCACAAGACTTTTAATACAAATAAAGCCGAGCATGGCGATTGGAGATACGCTACCCAATCCTAATCAATCCAAAAGCAAGCCTTCTAAAGCAACTACGCGAGTCACTAGTTTCCACGTTTACCCGAGCCACCTCATCCAAGCAAATCTACAAAAAAAGTAAACAACGAGAGGGTAAGCTAACGCTTAGTGAGTGATAACATACTACATACATATATATGTATAAAATGGACACGCCACATAAATATCAAATACCGCATACCGAAGCATCCCTGTATAAGGCAACTACGCTAAGCATACCGTACGATCTCTAAGCAACAAGCTAAAGATATCAACAAGTAAGTTCACCAACGACGATATATATACGACCAAGGTTAACCCTTTAACCCAATACCGAGAACTAAGTACCACAATGAATATTGGCCGAACTACACGAGCCTTAGTAATCCGAAACCACACGAGATTACTATCTTCATGACATCGAGGTTGGCCGAACTACACGAGCCTTAGTAATCCGAAACCACATGATAATGCTAAAAACGAACATATATTTCATAGCATTATTCCTCAAGAAAGACAAGCTTTTAGTTGCAATTGTTCTATTTACAAGTGATATTCGTTTAAATAATAAAAGGTGAAGACAAAAGACAGATTCGACGAATTGAAGACGCAAACGACCAAAAAGCTCAAAAGTACAAAAGACAATCAAAGAGGTTCCAATTATTGATAAGAAACGTCTCGAAATTACAAGAGTACAAGATTCAAAACGCAAAGTACAAGATATTAAATTGTACGCAAGGACGTTCGAAAATCCGGAACCGGGACCAGAGTCAACTCTCAACGCTCGACGCAACGGACTAAAAATTACAAGTCAACTATGCACATAAATATAATATAATATTTAAATAATTCTTATAATTATTTAATATATTATATTTATATATTTATTTATAAAACCGTCGGTAAACAAAGAGCCAAACTCATGTGAGCTGTAAAAGCAAACTCCGCGACTCGCGGAGTTTGAAGGCCAAAAGGGCCGCGAGTCGCGGAGGCCCAAACTCTGAAAATCCCTATAAAAGCAAACGAATTCTGATCGTAAAAATGACAATATATCCATCCATCTATCTAAACGTATATATTTATATTTATATTATAATTTTAATTTTAATTTTAATTTTAATTCTAATAATAAGGGTATGTTAGCGAATGTTGTAAGGGTGTAAGTCGAAATTCTGTCCGTGTAACGCTACGCTATTTTTAATCATTGTAAGTTATGTTCAACCTTTTTACATTAATGTAATCATGATGTAAAGTTATTATTATGCTTATTTAATCTGAAGTAATCATGATGTTGGGCTAATTACTAAAATTGGGTAATTGGGCTTTGTACCATAATTGGGGTTTGGACAAAAGAACGACACTTGTGGAAATTAGACTATGGGCTATTAATGGGTTTTATATTAACTAAACAATACCTTGTTAATTTAATATACAAACTTATAATTCGACGTATTTATATATAACCACATACGCTTGACTGGGTACGGTGGGCGGGATATCTATAAATACCAATAATTATTCATTTTACCGGATACGGAACTGGATTAATAGTTAATAGACTTGTTGAAACAGGGGTGAATTACATACAAGGGTAATTGGTGTAATTGTTAACAAAGTAGTAAAACCTTGGTTTACACGCAGTCGATAACCTGGTGTATTCATTAAACAAAGTATTAAAACCTTGTTACAATTCGAATCCCCAATTAGTTGGAATATTTGACTTCGGGAATAAGAATAATTTGACGAAGGCTTTCGCTCTTTATATTTATGACTGATGGACTATTATGGACAAATCCGTATGGACATATTAAATAATCCAGGACAAAGGACAATTAACCCATAGGCATAAAACTAAAATCAACACGTCAAACATCATGATTACGGAAGTTTAAATAAGCATAATTCTTTTATTTCATATTTAATTTCCTTTATTTTATATTTAATTGCACTTCTAATTATCGCATTTTTATTGTTATTGTATTTAATTACACTTTTAATTATCGTACTTTTTAATTATCGCAAGTTTATTTTATCGCATTTTTATTATTCGCAATTTCATTATTGTTATTTACTTTACGCTTTAATTTAAGTCTTGTATTTATATTTATTATTTTGCATTTGGTTTTAACTGCGACTAAAGTTTTAAAATCGACAAACCGGTCATTAAACGGTAAAAACCCCCCTTTATAATAATAATATTACTTATATATATATTTGTATTTTTATAAAAGTAAACTAATATAGCGTTAAGCTTTGTTTAAAAAGATTCCCTGTGGAACGAACCGGACTTACTAAAAACTACACTACTGTACGATTAGGTACACTGCCTATAAGTGTTGTAGCAAGGTTTAAGTATATCCATTCTCTAAATAAATAAATATCTTGTGTAAAATTATATCGTATTTAATAGTATTTCCTGCTAAAATTAATAGTATTTTATACCACTTAGCTTCCACATCAAGTATTTTTGGCGCCGCTGCCGGGGAACTCTTAAAAGCCGGAAGCGCAACGCTAATATAAAAAAAAGTATATATATAAATCTATTTTTTTAGATTGTTATAAAGTATTTTATTTTTTATCTTAGTTATTAAAGATAAGTTTTATTTAAATTATATAAATATTTTAATTAGATTTTAAAACAGAAAATATAAAAACAGAAAATATAAAATAAAATAAAAAACGCGTCGAATTTTTTAACCTGTCAGTTGAATTTCTGAACCCCGCGACTCGCGGGGTTTGCTGCATCGAATACCGCAACTCGCGGAGGGGATCTGACACGCGACAGAACCCTAATTCTGCATTTATTACGGGTAATTATTAATTATTATTATTATTTAACCCTAATTATTATTATTATTATTATAATTAGTTTTATTTTAAGTTTTACTTTTTTTTTATTTTAGTTTTTATTAATATTTTGTTAAATTAGTTTAATTAAATTGTAAAATTAATAGTTTTAATAAATAAATAATATAAAAATAATATTTTTATAAAAATTGTACTTTTTACAACTTTTTGTATATTTTTGTATTTTGTCCCTTTCTAATCGTTTTAGCGTAATATTTAGCTCATATTTAGTTTTAAACTTAGTTTTTGCCATAGTTATTTTTACTTCTAGATTTTTAGGCTTTGCCGTAAAATCCCTTAAGTGCTTTTTCTTTAGACTAAGATTTAGGTGCTTTAGAAATTTTGCGACGCCTTTTTAAGTTTTAGTTTCTTTTTAAGTTATTTCCATTTGGGATTTAGTTTTTCCTGTAAGCTTTAATATTTTAGACGACTTTTACCTATGTATCAATTATCATTCCAATTAGTAATCTCAATTTGCGATTATAATTTTAAGTTAGTTGTAGTAATAAGGTTAGGTTAGTCAAGTATTTTTAAGTTTTATAAGTTTCTTTTATTTTTCTGTCACCTTTTATTTTTCAACCAATTTTCTTTTTCGACCTTTTTTGACGAGCTCTTTTTCTTTCTTATTTCTCGCTATTCTATTTTTTAGGACATAGATTTTTATTCTACTTCTTATCTAAATTTCTTAAAATTACGAAAATTTATTTTAAGTGGTTAAATTGATAGATATCAAAATTTTCTGGTTCGTAGTAATAGTTGGATTTGTACGTGGACCGGGTTATTGGAGCCAAACAGTCCTCAATTATATTGAGACCAAACGAATCCTGCCCCTCTGCTGCATCTTTTGGCTATTCGAAACGTGGGCAAAATCAGAAAAGTCTATTGATTGGATAACTTATTATAATTTTTCTTTCCTTTTAAAAACTAATAGGATATTCAGTGAATGCACCGAGCAAGACGTTCACCACCTTTTGTACGTTCACCACCTGTAACTAGATCAAGACATTTAGCAAATATTACTGCCGTTGATTTTTCTTTAGAATCGTCATCCAGTCGACCAAGTACTTCAGTTCAAATTTCCGATAATCCATTTTTTGAACCCGACCTCACAATTGAGAATCCGGAGAATATTCAGGAACGATTCGTAGATCCTGAACCACTAAACTTTCCTCTGGAACCACCAATCATTCAAACAGAGATTGTTGAGGAACGAACCATTAAATCAGAATCCTCTAGTGATTCCGATTCAACAAATTCAATTATGGAGAATCTGGAACCTTTAAGTATGGAAGACCGAATGAGAGCTAAACGCACTGGCCAAGGTCACGCAATTACTCATCCAGACATTAATGCGCCAGATTATGAAATCAAAGGACAAATTCTACACATGGTGACTAATCAATGCCAATTTAGTGGTGCGCCGAAGGAAGATCTAAATGAACATTTACGTACCTTTAATAGGATCTGCACACTATTTAAAATCCGAGAAGTTGAAGATGAACAGATATATCTCATGTTATTTCCCTGGACTTTAAAGGGAGAAGCCAAAGATTGGTTGGAATCGTTACCTGAAGGGGCGATTGATACATGGGACGTTTTAGTTGAAAAATTTCTTAAACAATTCTTTCCTGCATCTAAAGCCGTAAGACTTCAAGCAGAAATTGTTACGTTTACACAGAAGCCGAATGAAACTCTATATGAGGCGTGGACAAGATATGGAAAGTTGTTAAGAGGATGCCCGCAACATGGTTTAGACACCTGTCAAATAGTACAAATATTCTACCAAGGATGCGACATCACTACAAGAAAAGACATAGATATAGCAGCTGGTGGTTCTATTATGAAGAAAACCGAAACTGATGCTTACAAAATTATTGATAACACTGCTTCCCACTCACATGAGTGGCACCAAGAAAAAGATATCGTTAGATCATCTAAAGCAGCTAGAGCCGATGCTAGCCATGACTTAGATTCCATTTCTGCAAAGATAGATGCTGTCGAGAGACGAATGGAAAAGATGACTAAAGATATTCACTCAATACGAATTAGTTGTGAGCAGTGTGGAGGACCACATTTGACAAAAGATTGTCTCAGTATTGAATTAACAATGGAACAAAGAGAGAATATTTCATACATAAACTAAAGGCCTGGAAATAATTATCAGAATAATTATCAACCGCCAAGACCGATTTACAATCAAAACCAGAATTATAATCAAAATATTCCATACAACAACCAACAAGGTCCTAGCAATCAACAAGTATCCAATAATACTTACAATCAGCAAAGACCTAATTTTCAAAACAAACACCACAACAAACCGATGATAAAAAGCCGAATTTAGAAGATATGATGACGAAGCTAGTTGAAACTCAAACGCAGTTTTTCACATCTCAAAAACAAACTAATGAACAAAATGCTCAAGCATTTAGAAATCAACAAGCTTCTATTCAAAATCTGGAACAAGAAGTAAGTAACCTAGCAAGGTTAATAGGTGAAAGAAAACCGGGAAGTCTACCTAGTGATACAAATGCTAATCCCCAGAATGAAACAGCTAAAGCCATTACCACAAGAAGTGGTACAACACTTAAACCACCTGAAATTCCTGTAACTTCTGATGAAGCTATTCCTACTCCACAAGAACCACAACCTGATCAAGATAAGGAAAAAGAACCGGTAGTTGAAAAGGTTAATGAAGATAACACAGTTAAGGCTAAACCTTATGTTAAACCATACCAACCACCACTTCCTTACCCGAGTAAAATGAAGAAAGAGAAACTTGAAGCCGAGCAATCCAAATTCTTGGATATGTTTAAACAGATAAATGTAAATCTTCCTTTCATTGATTTGATTTCAAGAATGCCTAGATATGCTAAATTCTTGAAAGATCTAATCTCAAATAGAAAGAAAATGGAAGAACTCTCGGATGTTACTATGAATGCTAATTGTTCAGCAGTGATGTTGAATAAGATACCAGAAAAACTATCTGATCCAGGAAGTTTCACAATTCCATATTTTCTGGGTAGTCTTAGTTCAATAGAAGCATTGGCAGACTTAGGTGCTAGTATAAATCTAATGCCGTATTCACTATACACTAAACTAGACCTTGGAGAATTGAAACCAACCAGAATAAGCATACAACTAGCCGATAGATCAATAAAATATCCTAGAGGGATAATGGAGAACATGCTAGTTAAAGTTGGTACTTTAGTATTTCCAGTAGATTTTGTTGTTCTGGACATGGAAGAAGATTCTCAAGTTCCTCTCATATTAGGAAGACCATTCTTAAACACGGCTAAAGCAATGATAGACGTGTTCGGTAAGAAACTAACCCTAAGTATAGAGGATGAGAGTGTTACCTTTTTAGTTGATAGAGCAATGCAACAACCACAATCTGCAGATGATACATGTTATTATATTCAAACTATAGATGCACATGCAGAATTATTAGAAGAATTTCCAGAATTACAAGGAACAGGAGAATGTTCTTTAGGAGAAGGTAATGAACCAATTGATGAAGCTGAAATGTTAGCTACACTTATAGCTAATGGATATGAACCAACAACAGAAGAAATTCAAATGCTAAAAGAAGAAGACAGATATCGATACAAATCATCGATAGAAGAACCTCCGAAATTAGAGTTAAAGCCACTTCCAAACCATTTGGAATACGCTTATTTACATGGTGAATCTGAATTACCTGTAATAATATCGTCTTCTCTTACTGAAAATGAGAAATCACAACTCATTTCTGTGTTGAAAGCTCATAAACCAGCCATTGCATGGAAGATTCATGATATTAAAGGAATAAGTCCTTCGTATTGCACACATAAAATCCTTATGGAAGAAGGTCATAAAACGTATGTGCAACGCCAACGAAGACTAAATCCTAATATGCAAGATGTAGTTAAAAAAGAAATTATTAAACTGCTAGACGCAGGTCTAATTTATCCAATCTCTGATAGTCCATGGGTAAGCCCAGTTCAATGCGTGCCTAAGAAGGGTGGCATGACTGTCATTACAAATGAGAAAAATGAGCTTATTCCTACTAGGACTGTAACAGGATGGCGTGTGTGTATTGATTATAGAAAATTAAAAGATGCCACCAGAAAAGATCACTTTCCCTTAACTTTCATAGATCAAATGTTGGAAAGATTAGCCGGAAATAGTTACTATTGTTTTCTAGATGGATTTTCCGGATATTTTCAAATTCCAATAGCACCCGAGGACCAAGAGAAAACCACATTCACGTGCCCTTATGGTACTTTTGCTTACAAACGCATGCCATTTGGACTTTGCAACGCCCCAGCATCCTTTCAAAGGTGTATGATGGCGATTTTTCACGACATGATAGAAGAATGCATGGAAGTTTTCATGGATGACTTTTCAGTCTTCGGTGATACATTTGAATCATGTCTAGTTAATCTTGAACGAATGCTTATTAGATGCGAACAATCAAATCTAGTACTTAATTGGGAGAAATGCCATTTCATGGTTAAAGAAGGCATCGTTCTTGGACATAAAATTTCAAAAGAAGGAATTGAAGTGGATAGAGCTAAAGTAGATGTAATTGCTAAACTTCCACATCCTACCAATGTTAGAGGAGTTAGGAGTTTTCTAGGGAATGCCGGTTTTTACCGACGTTTCATAAAAGATTTTTCTAAAATTGCCACTCCTATGAATAAACTCCTAGAAAAAGATGCTCCATTCATCTTTTCAGATGAATGTATCAAATATTTTAATATTCTTAAAGAAAAACTCACTAATGCACCGATCATGATAACACCAAATTGGAATCTACCATTTGAACTAATGTGCGATGCAAGTGATTTTGCAATGGGAGCCGTTTTAGGACAAAGGATTGAAAAACGATTTCAACCTATATATTATGCTAGTAAGACGTTACAAGGAGCACAAATGAACTATACACTACTGAAAAAGAACTCCTTGCTATTGTCTTTGCTTTTGACAAATTTCGATCATATCTCGTTCTAGCAAAAACGGTGGTCTATACTGACCATTCTGCTCTTAGATACCTATTTTCAAAACAAGATGCTAAACCAAGATTAATCCGTTGGATCTTACTCTTACAAGAGTTTGATATTGAAATCCGAGATAAAAGAGGAGCAGAAAATCTCGCCGCTGATCATCTTTCTCGTCTTGAAAATCCCGAATTAGAAGTTCTAAATGAATCGGCCATACAAGACAACTTTTCTGATGAATATCTATTGAAGATAGATTATAAAGAAATCCCATGGTTTGCAGACTATGCAAACTACTTAGTTTGTGGATTCCTTGAAAAAGGATTATCGTACCAAAGACGAAAGAAATTCTATAGTGATATAAAACACTATTTTTGGGAAGATCCACATCTGTTTAAAAGTTGTCCCGATGGAATAATACGCCGATGTGTATTTGGAGATGAAGCTAGTAAAATATTAAACCATTGTCACACAGGACCAACAGGAGGGCATTATGGGCCTCAACTAACAGCAAGAAAAGTTTATGATGCTGGATTCTATTGGCCTACAATTTACAAAGACGCACACCTTCTTCGCAAATCCTGTGATGCTTGTCAAAGGGCCGGAAAAATAAGTCAACGTGATGAAATGCCACAAAATGTCATCCTAGTATGTGAAGTATTTGACATTTGGGGTATTGACTTTATGGGTCCATTTCCAAAATCTCATAATAATCTATATATACTCGTAGCCATTGATTATGTATCTAAATGGGCGGAAGCACAAGCTCTCCCAACTAACGATGCACGAGTTGTAGTCAACTTTTTAAAACGTCTTTTTGCAAGGTTTGGAACACCGAAAGCTTTAATAAGTGATCGGGGTACTCATTTCTGTAATAATCAACTTGAGAAAGTTCTTAAAAGATATGGAGTAACTCATAAAATCTCCACCGCATATCATCCACAAACAAGTAGACAAGTTGAAAATACCAACCGAGCTTTAAAACGTATTCTAGAGAAAACCGTAGGATCAAATCCGAAGGAATGGTCCATTAAATTGGAGGATGCACTCTGGGCTTTTAGAACAGCCTACAAAACTCCAATTGGAACCACACCTTTTAGACTTATTTATGGAAAAGCATGTCTTCTTCCAGTAGAAATTGGACACAAAGCATTTTGGGCTTTGAAGACATGTAATCTTGATTTACATGAAGCCGGATGTCTACGATTAAGTCAACTAAACGAATTAGAAGAATTAAGACATGAAGCATACGAAAATTCGTTAATCTATAAGGAAAGAACGAAGAAATGGCATGATAAAAGAATCAGAAGTTCAAAAGAATTTAAGGAAGGAGACAGAGTTCTTCTTTTCAATTTACGATTCAAGCTATTTCCTGGAAAATTGAAATCAAGATGGTCTGGACCATTCATAGTCAAAAGAGTTTTCCCATACGGAACGATAGAATTAATAAATTCAAATGGGATTGAATTTAAAGTTAATGGTCACAGAGTTAAACATTACATACATGGTCCGATGGAAGTTGACAATGAAGTTAATCACAATTTCGATACCACAGCTAACTAAGTGTGGGGAGAATCAAGTCTTTAAAGGATAATATGTATTTCTGTTAGAGTTAGATTGTCTGTTTTCGTGTAGTTCTCGAAAATGGAACCTGAATGGTCTTTCCCTAGCAGACCCTAAAGAACTAGTCTTCTCCCCCCATTCTGAATTTTTATTTTTTTTAGGTTTTTACAAAATGAAGACTGCCTGTGAACTAAACCATGGTCTAATGCTACACGCTTTGATCACTAAACGTAATAATGACACACTTCCGAGTGAAATAGTATCAGTAATCAGAGAAAGAATGGACGGAGTTAGAAAAGAATCCAGATGCGAAGATAATAAATTACAATTTGGTAAAGGAAAATCAAAATCCGCAGCAAAAAGAAGAGCATGACACCTAGAAAGATGTCACAAATGCGGAAAATGGTCACATGGAGGTAAATGTTCAAATAATCAAACCTATTCAAACACCGAATTTGTTACTTTATGCAGAGACGGACCTTTCATATGTTTAGAAGAAAAGACACTGAATGCTCAAGGTTACGCCTATGTAGCCATGGAAAACCAATTAAACCGACTATCTTATGAATGGAATAGATCATATAACTAAGAAATCTATTTCACAGGTATGTCTGTACAGTTCTTATTTTATTTATTTTTATTTTTAACCTTTTGATAATAAACGCTAATTTGTTCGCTAAAAAGTATTAAATTGGTATTAAATAAAATTAGGTTTGGCGACCGAAATTATTGATATCATTCAAAAATTTATTACATCACTGCGAAATTTAACGTCTATTCTTAAGGTATAAATATCTTTAATCAATCAACCCAAAATATTTCAAAAATTCGTCATGAGTTAAATTAGGTCTTGGAACCGAAATTACTTTACCAAAAAGAGGGGCGCATATTTTTGATAATATTTGATTGATTAAAGTGGGATAAAAAGCCAAAAAGATTTTTAATTTTATTTTTTACCATGTTTTTAAAATTAATATTTAAATCTTAAATTAATATTATAAACTTTGTAAAAACAATATTTTTAAAATTGTAAATATTTGAAAAATTAATATAAGTTTGGTGTGAATTTATAATATGAATTTTTAAAATTAAGTTTGGTGTGAATTTTTAATTTTAAAAAAAATGAATTTTTAATTTTATGCATTTCAAATTTTAAAGTTTGGTGTGAATTTTTAATATTAATTTTGAATTTTATATTTTAATTATGTGAATTTAAAAACAAAAATTTACTTTATCTCATTAAGTTAAAAATATGATTTTTAAAATTCGTCGTAAGTTAAAGACTAGGTCTTTGAACCGAAATTGCTTTGCCCGAGGGAGGGACGAGAACTTTTATTATCATTATTTTTAATCTTATTGAATTAAAGTATGCCAAAAGCATTAAAAAAATCCAAAAATCTTAGCTTTTAAAACAATCGCTACAAAAAGACAAATTTTAAAATTTTGTCGAAGGACGGACTAGGACATCAATCCGAAACGACCTCGTCCTAAATAACAAGGGAAACAAAAGTTATTAAAGAATAAAAAATAAAAAATAAAATACCAAACTCCGCGACTCGCGGAGTTTGAAGGGGAAATCTCCGCGACTCGCGGAGGGACCAAAACCCAGAAAAAAATAAAACGTAAAAAACAGATCAGTTCACTCCCCACACCAAATACTGCGAAGAACACAGCGAAAAAACACGAAAATACACGAAAAAACCCCCAAAATCACAATTTTTAACCGATTAATCATCAAATCTTTTACTAAAATCATGTTGAGAAGGATGCTATCAAGGAATTACTCAAGAAAAACGGTAAATTTCTACACCTAAACACCATTTAATCCGAAAATTAGTGTTCTTGAGCAATTTTTTCCCCAATTTGATTTTGATACTTTTTAGTGTAATTAGGCTTAAATTGTTTATGTATTATGCTTGTATAACCTAGATTGATGCTGTTTAACATGATTAGAAGCCTTAAACTTCAAATTTTGAGTAATCTAGGGTTTGTGTTCTTGAGCAATTTGGGGCTTTTTGATATAAACAGGTTATGGCCGATTTTTGTCATGAATTGTTGCTAAATTAAGTAGTGTAACATGTTTAGTTAGTTAAATGATCCAAACTTTGAGCCTAAACATGATTTTGAGAATTAAAGTGGACTTTTTCAAGTCTAAAATTCATGAACTTGATTTTTGAGAGATAATGCCATTTGAAACTTGTTTAATTGCTAGTAATGATTATTTTGACATGTTATTTGAGTTAAATGCTTATGAACTTGGCGAACATTTTCGTATATGCTATTTTGAAAAAGTGTAGATTTGATGAAAATATGAAAATGAGCTTAAGTTTGATATAAATTGATCATGTCATTGTAATTATTTTGATTGATGATTTTGCTGACACTAATGCATATTTGGATGCACAAAAATTGTGTTTGATGTGTTTTGCAGACTGAAAGGGGTGAATCTTCATCCCAAGCTCGCAATGCTCCTGCTGAGAATGCGGAACAACAGGAGGTGGATAACTACTACAAGCAAGATATACCTCATCCAGTCATGACCTTTTCTGATATGCACTTGGAAGATTTGCACCCGAACCTGAGATTTGACAGACTTTGGATAGATTATCTAAAATACCAAAGGGGTTTGCATACGCTTCATTCTAAGGTTGTTGAGGTACCTAGGGTCATAGAATGGGGACCCTTAGAAGCTGTAGAATTGGCCCGGCCAATTAGGGAATTACTTGTACAGAGGTATGGTAATTCTACTTTTAATGACTGGGTACGTTTATTCACCATGCGTAGACCTGTATATAAAGTATGGTGTGAAGAATTGTTATGTAGTATAGAATTAAATGATCGGGTAGCTAGTTTAACCGATCGATCTTTTATTAGATTTTTGTTAGGAGGTTCGATGCGCCACATGTCTTTACTAGACATGGCTCAGGCTTTACGTATATATACGCCTGAGGAGTTAGCATCTGCCGATTGTAGAGGGTTGATACTAAATGGTAGAAAGATAGATGAAAATTTTGATACACACGGTGTATGGAGTCAAATGACAAGCCATCATCGATTCAAAGGGGGAAATTACTCTTATTTGGATATAGATAGAGCTGAATTAAGAGTAATTCATAGGTTTTTAGCTAATTCGATTACACAAAGGGGTAAGAACAAGGAAAAGGTAAATGAACAGGATTTGTTTTACCATATGTGTATTCGAGACCCACAAAGCGCTGTAAGTATACCTTATTGTGTGGGTTATTATTTATCAGCTATGGTTAGGGGAATGAGACCGCATAGCATAATAGGAGGTGGTATTTTTATTACTTTGATTGCTGAATATCTCGGTGTGGATATAAGTCGGGGGGGATTATTAGTAGAAGAACCAGAACCCCGCGATACTATAGGTTTAAATGTATACCATGGTGCGAAAGTTTTGAAGAGGCGAAATAACGCCGCAGTACAATACCATGGTAGACATCCACAGGTTAAGAGAAACCAACAGCAAGGTAATGTAGGAGGGGGAAATGAAATGCAAGAAATGCAAAGGTTTATAGCTTCACAGGAGTACGAAAATGCTAGACAGAGAGCATTTGAAGATTGGCAAGTTCATCAAAACCAAATCATAGCTCATTGCCAACATATAGGTAGAAACTATATTCCTACACCAAAACCCATATTCCCTCCCTGGTCTATAGAGATGCAACCACCTTATCCTACGTATAACCCTACCGAAACATTCTATAGCACCTATGGTTATGCTTGGAACCCCTATTGGTACCAGTATCATCCCTAGTCTACTTAGTTTTATTTATTTTGTAATTTGTAATATTGATACATTTAAAACTTATGTTAATATTGTAATAGTTTTTATAATTTTCTAACTTTTATTCTTAGATTTTAATAATTTTTGAATGTGGGGTAATATACCAAACTTCAAAAATATGTATATATGTTTGCAGTTTATCTTATGTACACAACAGGGTAAAACAACGCATTTTCAAAGACTGGCATTAAGTTCAGCAAAAGCAACTAATTTTGACGACAAGATGCAAAATATATGTGAAATAACAACAAGACGGAATGAACAAATGATGTGCACCATTTATCATTCAGCAAACAAACGCCAATATATTTGGAAACTTTGGTAAAAATTTAATCATTTTCACACAAATCACCCTCAATAATTTAAATTGTTACTGATTTCTTGCAAATGAGGGCATTGCAAGATCTTAAGTGTGGGAAGGGGTTAAATTCTTTCGGATTTTAAAATTTATTTTACTTTATACACTTGGTTACCATTAAAAATACTAGTAAAGCAGTAGTTGTATTAGAATCTAGTGCTCTCTGATAATAAAGAACAGCCCTAGTCTTATATACTGACTACCCAATTCTAGTAAAATTTTTAAAATTTTTTTTTCAATTAAATGAACTCAAAATCATGTTTATACATATTTGTGAACAATAAAACTAGGTTTTAACACCGAAATTTTTGTAACCTCGGAAAGGACATAAATTGAGAAACAAACCAAAATGTTAAAATTCATTTAAGATGGAATAGAGGACGATAAAAAGGAAAATAAAAGCCAAGTGTGGGAAAATTTACCAAGTTATCTTAAACATATGTCACATATATCTGTAACAAATAACTGAAAATACTTGTGCTTTGGACTAAACTAAACTGTTTTACCCGATGAAAGAAAAGAAGAGATGGATCTACACGATGAATCAATTCCATCATTAAAAGGAAGTAAAGTCTTCCGAAAAAGACACGCGCTTCTTGATTTAGGTCATGAAGTTGTCGTCCAGACCAGCTGCAGGTTGACGAAAAATCTAGAAAAGTCATCACTAAAATCAGCAGGAAATCCACGGACCTCAGCATTAAACAGGGTCGCCAAGTGGTCAGATTTATCCTAACCATGAGAAGGATTTATCTCGTAAAATGGGGGGGCACCATGCAAATTAGCTGGATAAGACTAATAAATCAGATCCCCAGAAAGGATAATCTCCTTAAAAGATCAAAATCAGCTTTTAAGCCTGATATTACTCAATCCTAGAGATTGACCTTACAGATTGAGAATTCAAACTCATGGAATTCAATGATATCTAAATTCGAGCTTGAACGAGAAAATATTTTGATCAAAATTACAAACCGATTTGTTTTCTGAAAACCCTATTTTCAATGCGTTCATTACCATTGAACGTAAAATCCTAGGAATTCACCTGGAATTCATTAGGTCACCTGAACCAAATCGGGTGTCAACCGTAAGAACGGTGGTTGCATAGTGGTCAAAGACAGGACCTTGTGCCAGACCAAAAAATCATAAGGGTGAGCTTTACTATTGCTCCTACCAAGGATAGTAATTGCGTCCGACACGTTATAGACCATAATTAAAAGCATGTCAGGGGACATTGCCTTAACAGTTGCTTGTTCAACGCTTTCCATTACAACCGGATGGTAGTTTATCGAAAGGTAATATACGGGACAAGTAAACTGGACGTGTTGCTTTCCAAATACAAGGTTAGCAAGTGGGTGACACAAAACCATAAGTTTTGAGCTAAAATTTTCAAATCTGAAACCCACCAAAACCACAAAAATATTTTGCAAACACCGGTGAAGGGTTATTCCGGAAAACTTATCTAGGGTAAAAAAACTAGATTTAATTTTCAAAAAAGATCAAATGTTTTCATAAAGATCCAATTTCCTTAATGGATCTAAATTTTTATAGTCATGTGGGACTGTAAACCATATCGTTACTACCATTGTTTATACCACCGTATAGAAATCACTGATGTACAAAGTGTGAAGAATAAAGAAGTGATTCTAGTATTTCAAGACGATATTGCTTGAGGACAAGCAACGCTCAAGTGTGGGAATATTTGATAATGCTAAAAACGAACATATATTTCATAGCATTATTCCTCAAGAAAGAAAAGCTTTTAGTTGCAATTGTTCTATTTACAAGTGATATTCGTTTAAATAATAAAAGGTGAAGACAAAAGACAGATTCGACGAATTGAAGACGCAAACGACCAAAAAGCTCAAAAGTACAAAAGACAATCAAAGAGGTTCCAATTATTGATAAGAAACGTCTCGAAATTACAAGAGTACAAGATTCAAAACGCAAAGTACAAGATATTAAATTGTACGCAAGGACGTTCGAAAATCCGGAACCGGGACCAGAGTCAACTCTCAACGCTCGACGCAACGGACCAAAAATTACAAGTCAACTATGCACATAAATATAATATAATATTTAAATAATTCTTATAATTATTTAATATATTATATTTATTTATAAAACCGTCGGTAAACAAAGAGCCAAGCTCATGTGAGCTGTAAAAGCAAACTCCGCGACTCGCGGAGTTTGAAGGCCAAAAGGGCCGCGAGTCGCGGAGGCCCAAACTCTGAAAATCCCTATAAAAGCAAACGAATTCTGATCGCAAAAATGACAATATATCCATCCATCTATCTAAACGTATATATTTATATTTATATTATAATTTTAATTTTAATTTTAATTCTAATAATAAGGGTATGTTAGCGAATGTTGTAAGGGTGTAAGTCGAAATTCTGTCCGTGTAACGCTACGCTATTTTTAATCATTGTAAGTTATGTTCAACCTTTTTACATTAATGTCTCGTAGCTAAGTTATTATTATGCTTATTTAATCCGAAGTAATCATGATGTTGGGCTAATTACTAAAATTGGGTAATTGGGCTTTGTACCATAATTGGGGTTTGGACAAAAGAACGACACTTGTGGAAATTAGACTATGGGCTATTAATGGGTTTTATATTAACTAAACAATACCTTGTTAATTTAATATACAAACTTATAATTCGACGTATTTATATATAACCACATACGCTTGACTGGGTACGGTGGGCGGGATATCTATAAATACCAATAATTATTCATTTTACAGGATACGGAACTGGATTAATAGTTAATAGACTTGTTGAAACAGGGGTGAATTACATTCAAGGGTAATTGGTGTAATTGTTAACAAAGTAGTAAAACCTTGGTTTACATGCAGTCGATAACCTGGTGTATTCATTAAACAAAGTATTAAAACCTTGTTACAATTCGAATCCCCAATTAGTTGGAATATTTGACTACGGGAATAAGAATAATTTGACGAAGGCTTTCGCTCTTTATATGTATGACTGATGGACTATTATGGACAAATCCGTATGGACATATTAAATAATCCAGGACAAAGGACAATTAACCCATGGGCATAAAACTAAAATCAACACGTCAAACATCATGATTACGGAAGTTTAAATAAGCATAATTCTTTTATTTCATATTTAATTTCCTTTATTTTATATTTAATTGCACTTCTAATTATCGCATTTTTATTGTTATTGTATTTAATTACACTTTTAATTATCGTACTTTTTAATTATCGCAAGTTTATTTTATCGCATTTTTATTATTCGCAATTTCATTATTGTTATTTACTTTACGCTTTAATTTAAGTCTTGTATTTATATTTATTATTTTGCATTTGGTTTTAACTGCGACTAAAGTTTTAAAATCGACAAACCGGTCATTAAACGGTAAAAACCCCCCTTTATAATAATAATATTACTTATATATATATTTGTATTTTTATAAAAGTAAACTAATATAGCGTTAAGCTTTGTTTAAAAAGATTCCATGTGGAACGAACCGGACTTACTAAAAACTACACTACTGTACGATTAGGTACACTGCCTATAAGTGTTGTAGCAAGGTTTAAGTATATCCATTCTCTAAATAAATAAATATCTTGTGTAAAATTGTATCGTATTTAATAGTATTTCCTGCTAAAATTAATAGTATTTTATACCACTTAGCTTCCACATCACCACACGAGATTACTACCTCAATAAGATGACCGAACTACACGCGTCATCATGAATCCGAACTACACGCGATTCACTTCTCCAACACCAAAACCCACGGTCACGGGATTATAAAATCCACCACATCGGGGTTATCCAAAACCACATCACAATATATGTGATAACGTACACACAAGTGTACACCTCGCCAAAAGGAGGTCAACCAAAATGCACAACCGTGCCAATTGGACCTATACACAAGTCCATCAAATCCACCTATATGTGAAGTGAGTTCTATAACCGAGAACCACTTCACCCGACCCGCACCCATCCTACACATACATATGCACATAGGATATTAACACTCACCTTGTCGCCTTGGTGAACGTTTCCGAAATAATCCGCAACTCGCCGAAGGAATGTACCTATTCCATTATCATAAATACCACAACACAATTAGGATGGATTTACAAACCAACTCAATTCGACACTTAGTGCAATTTCGACCCAATTGCACTTCCAAGCACAAACCGTGTCCAAACTAACCAATAATCACTAACACAAGTGATAATGGTCCTAATATGCCAATTAAACCCGAACACAAGTGTTAAACACTTATCGTTCTCAAAATCGCCCTTAAACCCTAATTTTGACCCATAAAGTCAAAATCTCACTAATTACAAGTTTTGACACCAAAACATATTTAACTCGATTTTATACTTTAACTTAATCCATTTTAAGTTTATAAACCTCATCGAATCGACATTCGGGTCATAATTATCAACAAACCCTAACTTTGACTCTAGTCAAAATTAGTCAACCACAAGAACCCTAAAGGTCTCCAATACATCAATAATCACTAATACTAGTGATTATACACAATTCTCAAGTCTTAAACATGGTTAAATCATTAACCAACCCAAAACCCGCCTTTTAACACTTATAAACCCGAATCTTGGTGTTAATCTTCAATTAACAACTAAATGGGTTCCATCTATGAATCATAAAAATCAAAAGCCCCAAATTTGAATGATGAACACGAAAACAAAATTCGGAGTTAGAGCTTACTACTAGTATCACTGCGTAGCTAAGAACGAGGAGAACAAAATCGTCTACTACGCCAAAGATCAAAACCCGCTTCTTCCTTTCCAAAAATCCCTTAGAATCAAAGGGGTGTTTGAGTTCTTGAGAGAAATATGAAAAGAAAAGGAAAAAAATGAATAAGTGAAATGGGTGGAGGAGGTTAAGTCCTCAAATCTGGCTCAAACGCGAAAAGACCGAAATGCCCTTTTAAAAACTCTAAAATAACAAAAGGGGTCTGCCAGCGACATATGGAGCGGCGCGCCATGACCCTGCACGACGCGCGACTGGGCAGAATCAGAATCCAGGTCTTACAAAATCACCTTTAAAAACTTTCTCCATTCTCAATTTAATTTAAAACATAACAAAGAACTCGAATTTTTACAATGAACAATCTGTTTGACTTTTGAATTACAAAGTTTAACTTAAAAATTCGAAATGGTTTTGAGGAATTGGAAGTTAAGATTTTGCAGATAGTTTAAGTGATTAATTCCTAATAACCCTGCATTTAAGGATTTTGAATTTTTATACGAAATCGGGCTAATGATAAAATGGTCACGAACAGAGGTTAGCGGCATAAATAAAAAAAATAAAAAAATAAGAGAAATTGTAATTGGTAAATATAATGAAAGGATTGCACTACTTCTTTTTCTTCAACATGATACACTCGTTTTCAATATAAAGGAAATTCCATCGTCACTTTTAATCACAGGTATACTGAGGAAGAGAATAAAAAAAAAAAAAAAACTAAATTGATAAGGATGGATACAGCAAACTAGGTGAACGATTTTATCTTTGTTTTTATATAATATAGTTTAATTAATAATATTAATAATTAATAACACATTAATAATAATAGTACTTATTAATTTTATTAATAATAATAAAAACACTAATGACATAATAATAATAATAATAATATTAATGGTAACTAAGTTTAATACTATAAATAAAAATAATGAGAATTGTATTACTTGATAATTTTTAATAATGATGTTATTAATTCTATAATTTATAATATTTAACAACATTAATAATGATATTAATAAAGATAACACTAATAATATTGATATATAAAATTATGCTTAACCCATCTCATATCTATATATTAAAATAATCTAAATAATACAGGTATCAATATTAAAAATGTAAATAATAAGGATATTATAATAATTATATTTTATCTTGTAATTATATTTAATATTACAATTTATGAATTTTTTATTATTTAATAGTTATATAATATCATATATTTACTATTTATTATTTATACATTACAATATGTACTAATAATAATAACAATCTTATTAACAATAATACTACTTATTAAAAATACTAATAATGATAATAATAATATTAATATAACAGTTATATTCAAAATTGTAATTAAGGTTAATATTTTACTATTTATTATATCATATCTTCCAATTATATAATTTATTGAATCTTTAATATTTATTAATTATTATAATATTACTTATGTTTAGAATTCATATATTTTTTTTACATTTATATATATATATATATATATATATATATATATATATATATATATATATATATATATATATATATATATATATATATATATATATATTCATTTACAAATAATTGTTCGTGAATCATTTGGAATAGTCGAAGGGTTAATTGAATATATGAACATAGTTTCAAAATTTTCGAGACTCAACATTACGGACTTTTCTTATCGTGTCAGAAATATATAAAGATTAAGTTTAAATTTGGTCGAAAATTTTCGGGTCGTCACAATCGACATGGCAGCTGGTGGTTCCATTATAAAGAAAATCGCAACTGAAGCTTATAAAATTATTGATAACACAGCCTCCCACTAACATGAGTGACATCAAGAAAAAGACATCGTGTAACACCCCAGCTTAACATGACCACAATATTGTCCGCTTTGCCCGTAGGC
This sequence comes from Rutidosis leptorrhynchoides, assembly GCF_046630445.1. Taxonomy (NCBI): domain Eukaryota; kingdom Viridiplantae; phylum Streptophyta; class Magnoliopsida; order Asterales; family Asteraceae; genus Rutidosis; species Rutidosis leptorrhynchoides. Next base: position 301,437,117 of record NC_092337.1, read on the forward strand.
GCACGGATTTTTCTTGGCGAACACACACGGAAGCACTTTCCCAGCTTAACATGACCACAATATTGTCCGCTTTGCCCGTAGGTGCACGGCTTTTTCTTGGCGACCACACACGAGAAGCACTTTCCCAGGAGGTCACCCATCCTGGTAGTGCTCTCGTGTGTGGTCGCCAAGAAAAAGCCGTGCACCTACGGGCAAAGCGGACAATATTGTGGTCATGTTAAGCTGGGGTATTACACATCGTTAGATCATCTAAAGCGGCTAGAGCTGATTCTAGCCATGACTTTGATTCCATTTCCGCAAAGTTAGATGCTTTTGAGAGACGAATGGAAAAGATGACTAAAGATATTCACGCAATACGAATTAGTTGTGAACAGTGTGGAGGACCACATTTGACAAAAGATTGTCTCAGTATTGAACAAACAATGGAATAAAGAGAGAATGTTTCATACATGAACCAAAGGCCTAGAAATAATTATCAAAATAATTATCAACCGCCAAGACCAAACTGCAATCAAAATCAGAATTATAACCGAAAATGTTCCATACAACAACCAACAAGGTCCTAGCAATCAACAAGTATCTAACAATACTTACCATCAGCAAAGACCTATTTTTCCAATTAAACCACCACAAACCGATGATAAAAAGCCAAATTTAGAAGATATGATGTCGAAGCTAGTTGAATCTCAAACGCAGTTTTTCACATCTCAGAAACAAACTAATGAACAAAATGCTCAAGCATTTAGAAATCAACAAGCTTCTATTCAAAATCTGGAACAAGAAGTAAGTAACCTAGCAAGGTTGATAGGTGAAAAAAACCGGGGAGTCTACCTAGCGATACAAATGCTAACCCCCGGAATAAAACAGCTAAAGTCATTACCACAAGAAGTGGTATTACACTTAAACTACCTGAAATACCTGTAATTTCTGATGACGCTATTCCTACTACACAGGCACCACAGCCTGAGCAAGAGAAGGAAACAGAACCTGTAGTTGAAAAGGTTAATGAAGATAACACAGTTAAGGCAAAATCTTATGTTAAACCATACCAACCACCGCTGCCTTACCCGAGTAAAATGAGAAAAGAAAGACTTGAAGCCGAGCAATCCAAATTTTTGGATATGTTTAAACAAATAAATGTAAATCTTCCTTTCATTGATGTAATTTCAGGAATGCCAAGATATGCTAAATTTCTGAAAGATCTAATCACAAATAGAAAGAAAATGGAAGAACTCTCGGCTGTTACTATGAATGCTAATTGTTCTGCAGTGCTATTGAGTAAACTACCAGAAAAATTATCAGATCCAGGAAGTTTCACAATTTCATTTTTTTTGGGAAGTCTTAATTCAATAGAAGCATTGGCAGATTTAGGTGCTAGTATAAATTTAATGCCGTATTCATTATACGCTAAACTAGACCTCGGAGAATTGAAACCAACACGAATAAGCATACAACTAGCCGATCGATCAGTAAAATATCCTAGAGGGATAATGGAGAACATGCTAGTTAAAGTTGGTACTTTAGTATTTCCAGTAGACTTTGTTATTCTGGACATGGAAGAAGATTCTCAAGTTCCTCTCATATTAGGAAGACCATTCTTAAACACGGCTAAAGCAATAATAGACGTGTTTGGTAAGAAACTGACCCTAAGTATAGAGGACGAGAGTGTTACCTTTTCTGTCGATAGAGTCATGCAACAACCACAATCTGCAGATGATACATGTTATTATATTCAAACTATAGATTCACATGCAGAATTGTTAGAAGAATTTCCAGAATTACAAGGAACAGGAGAATGTTCTTTTGGAGAAAGAACTGAACCAATTGATGAAGATGAAATGTTAGCCGCTCTTATGGCTAATGAATACGAACCAACAACAGAAGAACTTCAAATGCTAAAAGAGAAAGATAGATATCGATACAAATCATCGATAAAAGAACCACCGATATTAGAATTAAAGCCACTTCCAAACCATTTGGAATACGCTTATTTACATGGTGAATCTGAATTACCTGTAATAATATCATCTTCTCTTACAAAAAATGAAAAATCTCGACTCATTTCTGTGCTAAAAGCTCATAAATCAGCTATTGCATGGAAGATTCATGATATTAAAGGTATAAGTCCTTCGTATTGCACATATAAAATCCTTATGAAAGAAGGTCATAAAACCTATGTGCAATGCCAATGAAGACTAAATCCTAATATGCAAGATGTTGTTAAGAAAGAAATTATTAAACTGCTCGATGCAGGTTTAATTTATCCAATCTCTGATAGTCCATGGGTAAGCCCAGTTTAATGCGTACCTAAGAAGGGTGGCATGACTGTCATCACAAATGAAAAAGATGAGCTTATTCCTACTAGGACTGTAACGGGATGGCGTGTCTGTATTGATTATAGAAAATTAAATGACGCCACCTGAAAAGATCACTTTCCCTTACCTTTCACTGATCAAATGTTAGAAAGGTTAGCCGGAAACAGTTACTATTGTTTTCTTGACGGTTTCTCCGGATACTTTCAAATTCTAATCGCACCCGAGGACTAAGAGAAAACCACATTCACGTGCCCTTATGGTACTTTTTCTTACAAACGCATGCCATTTGGACTTTGCAATGCCCCTGCAACCTTTCAAAGGTGCATGATGGCGATTTTTTTACGACATGATAGAAGAATGCATGGAAGTTTTCATGGATGACTTTTCAGTCTTCGGTGATACTATTGAAACATTTCTAGTTAATCTTGAACGAATGCTTATTAGATGCGAGCAATCAAATCTAGTTCTTAATTGGGAGAAATGTCATTTCATGGTTAGAGAAGGCATCGTTCTTGGTCATAAAATTTCAAAGGAAGGGATTGAAGTGGATAGAGCTAAAGTAGATGTAATTGTTAAAATCCCACATCCCACCAATGTTAGAGGAGTTAGAAGTTTTCTAAGGCATGCTGGTTTTTACCGACGTTTCATAAAAGATTTTTCTAAAATTGCCACTCCAACGAATAAACTCCTAGAAAAGGACGCTCCATTCATCTTTTCGGATGAATGCATCAAATTTTTTAATATTCTTAAAGAAAAACTCACTAATGCGCGATGCAAGTTGGAATCTACCATTTGAACTCATGTGCGATGCAAGTGATTTTGCAAGGGGAGCTGTTTTAGGACAAAGGATTGAAAAACGATTTCAACCTATTTATTACGGTAGTAAAACGTTACAAGGAGCACAAACGAATTACATAACTACTGAAAAAGAACTCCTTGCTATTGTCTTTGCTTTTGACAAATTTCGTTCATATCTCGTTTTAGCTAAAACGGTGGTCTATATCGACTATTCTGCTCTTAGATACCTATTTTCAAAATAAGATGCCAAACCCCGATTAATCTGTTGGATCTTACTCTTACAAGAATTCGATATTGAGATCCGAGACAAAAAGGGAGCAGAAAATCTCGCCGCTGATCATCTTTCTCGTCTTGAAAATCCTGAATTAGAAGTTCTAAATGATTCAGCCACACAAGATAACTTTCCTGATGAATATCTATTGAAGATCGATTATAGTGAAATTCCATGATTTGCAGACTATGCAAACTATTTAGTATGTGGATTCCTTAAAAAAGGTTTTTCGTACCAAAAACGAAAGAAATTCTTTAGTGATATAAAACACTATTTTTGGGAAGATCCACATTTATTCAAAAGTTGTGGAATAATACATCGATGCGTATTCGGAGATGAAGCTAGTTAAATCTTAAACCATTGTCACACAGGACCAACAGGAGGGCATTATAGGCCTCAACTTACAGCAAGAAAAGTCTACGACGCTGGATTCTATTGGCCTACAATTTTTAAAGACGCACACCTTCTTTGTAAATCATGTGATGCATGTCAAAGGGCCGGAAAAATAAGTCAACGTGATGAAATACCACAAAATGTCATTCAAGTATGTGAAGTATTCGACGTTTGGGGTATTGACTTTATGGGTCCATTTCCAAAATCTCATAATAATCTCTACATTCTCGTTGCCATTGATTATGTATCTAAATGGGAGGAAGCACAAGCTCTCCCAACTAACGATGCACGAGTTGTAGTCAAATTCTTAAAACGTCTTTTTGCTAGGTTCGAAACACCGAAAGCTTTAATAAGTGATCGGGGTACTCATTTCTGTAATAATCAACTTGAGAAAGTTCTCAAAAGATATGGAGTAACTCATAAAATCTCCACCGCTTATCATCCACAAATAAGTGGACAAGTTGAAAATACCAACCGAGCATTAAAACGTATTCTAGAGAAAACTGTAGGATCAAATCCGAAGGAATGGTCCATAAAATTGGAGGATGCACTCTGGGCTTTCAGAACAGCCTACAAAACTCCAATTGGAACCACACCTTTTAAACTCGTTTACGAAAAAGCATGTCACCTTCCAGTAAAAATTGAGCATAAAGTATTTTGGGCTTTGAAGACATGTAATCTTGATTTGCATGAAACCGGACGTCTACGATTAAGTCAACTAAACGAATTAGAAGAATTAAGACACGATGCATATGAAAATTCGTTAATCTATAAGAAAAGAACAAAGAAATGGCATGAAAAAAGAATCAAAAGTTCAAAAGAATTTAAGGAAGGAGACCGAGTTCTTCTTTTCAATTCACATTTCAAGCTATTTCCTGGAAATTTGAAATCAAGATGGTCTGGACCATTTATAATCAAAAGAGTTTTCCCATATGGAACAATAGAATTGATAAATTCAAATGGGATTGATTTTAAAGTTAATGGTCATAGAGTTAAATACTATATTCATGGTCCGAGGGAAGTTGACAATGAAGTTAATCATAATTTCACCACCCAAGAAAACCCTCAGAATGAAAACATAAATATTTTTTCAACGACATATGAAAAACCAAAATTGGAAGATGGGGAGGCTTCAAATTGGAGTGATGAAGAAAAATTTCTATATAAACCTCCCATTCCAAGAAACGAAGAAAAATGTGAACAAGAAGTTCAAGTAGAAGTGAAAGAACCAAGAAAAGATCACCCGAAAAAGGTTAACAAACCAACTCTACTTACTAAAGTAGGAGACCCAGGTGAATTTATCATTTCTTGCTTACTTAATAATGGTGCTATGTATAATGGGCTCGCAGATTTAGGAGCAAGTGCTAATGTTATGCCTCTTTTCTTATACAAAAGATTAGGTGTGGGTAAATTAAGACCAACTAGAATAGGTGTTCAATTATTTGATCAAACCATTAAACACCCGGTTGGAATAGCCAATAATTTATTTGTTAAAGTGGGAAGTTTAACCTTTGTTGCAAACTTCATAGTTATTAATGTGGAGGAAGACCTTGATATTCCTCTAATTTTAGGTCGCCCATTTTTAGCAACCACTGAAGCATTCTTTGATGTAAGAGAAGGTGGAATGACACTTAGGGATGGTGATAAATCGGTCACCTTTGTGAATCGAAAGTTTAGATCTTCACCAACCAAAACTATTGAACCAATAAAAATGCCTAAGTGTGGGGAAGATGAAGCAACACCCAATGATAACCTGATAACAAAGAACCCAGTTGATACAAAATTAGATGGACCTGTTTTTAACAGTTCAATGAAGAAACTTTATAAGCGGATTCAAGATGCTAGGATTAAGGGGAACTTTAATTTATGTAACCGATTAGTATCCGATTTGTCGCCTAAAGAAAAGGCGATGTTAATTGAATTTTTGAATGTTACAGAGGAAATCAACAAATGGCTTGTAGCAAAAGTCAGAGATATGCAAGTTGTTGATGTTCCAATTGAAGTTAATAATAAAGTTAATCACAATTTCAATACCACAGCTAACTAAGTTGTGACGACCCGGAAAATTTAGTCTAATTTTGAACCAAACTATCGATACGATATTTATATTTTGACACGATAAGCAAAGTCTGTAATGTTGAGTCTCAAAATTTTTGAACTAATTACATATATTCATTTAGCTTCGACTATTCCCGACGATTCACGAACCTTTAATTATAGATAGATATGTGTGTGTGTGTGTGTGTGTGTGTGTATATATATATATATATATATATATATATATATATATATATATATATATATATATATATATTAATTTGAAATATTATATGTTGCTCTTATTAAAAGTGATTATGTAAAATAAAATAAAAATGATATTATGATAATTATTATATAAAAACATATCTATATATATATATATAAAGTATATTAAGTATATATTTTGTGATTTCGAATCTATTTAGTAAACGACTGTTACACTCAATTGCCATTCGATGGATATTACATGAGTAAAATACGAACTAATATTATTTTAAAAATAAACGATGATCCAAAAATGAGTGATATAAATTAAAGGCTTATTAAAAGTATATTTAGGAGCAAATTGTTAATTTTTACATTTAGCATATTTTACTTGGGGTTGGGAGTGAATAATTAATGTAATTTTTATTTAGTAGTTAATGACTGAATTTTATACCATAATGACTAAAATAAATAAATATAATTATCATAAAAAAATTTGAAATATATCTAAGTACTTTTATCTGTCACTGATTAACAACGGGGTACAAAATTTAGTCCGTGAAAGACGATGGCTAATATTATTACATGTTTATATATTAGTATTGTATTTTAACTATTAGAACACTATTTTTCTTTTGTCAATGTTTCCCACTATCATAATGTATATCAATTATGAATTCAATTACCACATACTGCCAATTGATTTAGATATTTGATATTTGATTTGAGATTCGCTTTCACTTTCATTATTAAACAAACCAATTAGATTAACGTGTAATTAACATGTTTACCCACAAACTCCACTAACACATAATCCGTACTAGTACACCACACTCTTTCACTTGCATACATTTCGGTGAAATAGGAATACTAATTCCAACTCCCTAGCATACTTATTTAATTATATACGTCCTAACTAAATATTAAATCAAAGACACATCAACATTTAACATATCTATATCAAAATTATCCAACACAAACCATCAATCACCATTGTTTTACTATCACCACTTGGACTCACCCTCACCACCACCATACTACTTCTTGATCACCACCTTATACCATCGTAAACCCTCAAAACCGTCACCACCTTCACTTTAAACCACCAATCCATTTTGATCACCACCTCCCTTACAAGCTACATCACCACCACCACAGCTCAACCATCACTTCTCCATATCTCTCTCTTTCTATCTCCTCTCTTTTTTCCTTCTTCTTCGATAACACCATCATCAAACCACCAAGCACTCCATAATTACTATTATTTCTGTTTTTGTTTTACTACTGAAAAGTAACCGTAAACCACCACCACCATTGAAGAACCATCGATGCCTATTGTTTCTGTTTCTTCACGAAAACCACCAGGTACTCGATTTCCTTTTCTGTTTTCGAACTACCCTAGAATCATCACGGACCACCACCATCATTTTTACCCAACACCAATCGTTATACTACTGCTACTGCTGTCCTTATTTGCTATTCGAAAAAACCTGCAACAGATGATGAGTCATTATAAAGATATGATTGATTTCGAAGATAGTGATGATGATGATAATTCGATTATAGTTATGTTTATGATGGGGATGATGAACGTGAATAAAAATGGTGATACATGAATGATAGATGTTAATATAAATAAAATGGTTGATGATGAACCTGAAAATGGCAGATTACCTATCGCACTGCACTTAAATAAATGTTGGAGTTTACCTAGTTTATAATTGTGTCCCTTTCTTCATGTATCCGGTATTGAACTGGATCGACTAGTACAAAGCTAAGACAGACATTTATATTATTCAATTGAATTAGTGGAATGATAAAGGTATGTGGGGTAGAATGACGAGCTGGCTTTTTTTTATATACTCCGTATTGATTTAATCTGCAACATCTAAACAGATTTCCATTCATACATTTGGGCCATTTAAATGAAATCACCAAATGGGGACTGTTGGGCCGTATTAGAAACCCATTTATTTCTGTTTTAAACAAAGCCCAAAACCCCCAGCTTATGTGAACGATTTCTGTTTGCAATTTTACAATACGTTTTCTATTTGTTCTTCTGTAATAAGAGATGAGTTAATCAAAATGATGTTAAGGAGTTAGTGATGATGTCTTGAGGTTATTGTGATAAAGAGACGATTAAGATATGAATTATGATATTATGTTACATAAAATGATACATGATATTGACAATGGTATGATGAGCGATCCTTGAGGAACGAAGTCGATGATAATAATGGTTAGGGTTGATGATGATTAAAAAGATGATACATAAAATAATGAAATGAAAATGATGATGAGGAATAGTTTTGGGTGTGATTTTGGAAAAGAAAATGGAAACTGAAAAATATGGAGTAAATAAAATTGTTGGGTGAATATAATCAGAAAAACGGGATAGCTCAGGCGGTTAAGGATGTTATCGGGTTAGCGGGACGTCGCAGGTTCAAACCCGGAATTGGGCATTTTTTTAAGGGCTACTTCCTTGAGGTTCGTGCATCCGAGGCCAACCCTACACATGTCCAATGTCGTCATATGTATTTTTACTACAAAATACAGTATGGTGAGTTTCATTTGCTCCCTTTTTAAATGCTTTTGCAATATATATTTGTGGGACTGAGAATACATGCACTGCTTTTATAAATGTTTTACGAAATAGACACAAGTAATCGAAACTACATTCTATGGTTGGATTATCGAAATCGAATATGCCCCTTGTTAGCTTGGTAGCCTAAGAATTAGGGAAATGGCCCCTAATTGACACGAATCCTAAAGATAGATCTATGGACCTTGACACGTCCCATTCGGGTTACAAATGCTTTTGTACTTCGATTATCATGTCCGATGAGAGTCTCGGAGTGATGGGGATATTCTATATGCATCCTGTTAGTTCGGTTATCAAGCGTTCACCATATGAATAATTTTTATCTCTATGCAGTTTGGGAAATGCCTGATATGAGATGTATATTTATGAGAAACGGAAATGAAAATCTTGTGGTCTATTAAAATTATGGAAATGAATGATTATGATAAACTAACGAACTCACCAACCTTTTGGTTGACACTTTAAAGCATGTTTATTCTCACGTATGAAAGAAATCTTCCGCTGTGCATTTGCTCATATTAGAGATATTACTTGGAGTCATTCATGACATATTTCAAAAGACGTTGCATTCGAGTCGTCGAGTTCATCAAGATTATTATTAAGTCACTTATAGTTGGATATATTATGAAATGTTATGCATGCCGTCAACTTTCGATGTAAATGAAAGTTTATCTTTAAAAACGAATGCAATGTTTGTAAAAGGTATCATATAGAGGTCAAGTACCTCGCGATGTAATCCAATGTTGAAGACTTCGTCCAGATGGATTAGGACGGGCCTTTACATAAGTGTGGGGAGATTCAAATGTTTTAAAGGATAATATAATGCTGTCTAGGGTTTGATTTTCTGTTTTTGTGTAGTTCTCAAAAATGGAATCCGAATGGTCTTTCCCTAGCAGACCCTAAAGAACTAGTCTTCTCCCTCCATTCTGAATTTTTATTTCTTTTAGGTTTTACGAGATGAAGAATTCCTTTGATCTGACCCATGGTCTACTACTACACGCTATGATTACTAAACGTAATAATAACACTTTCCCGAGTGAACTGGTATCATTCATAAGAGGAAAAATGGACGAAGTGAGGAAAGAACTCAGGAGAGATCATCATAAGACACATTTTGGTAAAGGAAAATCACAATCCGCAACAAAAAGAAGAGCACGACACCTTGAAAGATGTCATAAATGTAGAAAATGGTCACACGAAGGTAAATGTTCGAGCAATCAAACACATTCCAATTCTGAATTCGGTACTCTATGCAGAGAAGGACCATTCATATGTTTAGAAGAAAAGTTATTGAAAAATCGAGGTTACGCCTATGTAGCTATGGAAAACCAAATTGAACGACTATCTTATGAGTCAACTAAAGCAGGTCTCTAAAAATTCTATCTCATAGGTAAATATGTACAGTTTTTATTTATTTTTTATTGCTTTTAACCTTTTGATAATAAACACTGAATCGTTCGCTATAAAGTATTAAATTGATATTCAATAAAATTAGGTATGCGAAACCGAAATTATTGATATCATACAAAAATTTATTACATCAGTGCGAAATTTACCGTTTATTCATAAGGAATAAATATCTTTAATCAATAAATTCAAACTATTTCAGAAATTCATCAGGAGTAAAACTAGGTAATATAGCCGAAATTACTTTACCCAAAAGAGGGACGTATATTTTTGTTAATATTTGATTGATTAAAGTGGGATAAAAGACCAAAAAGATTTTTATTTTTACCTTATTTTTAAAATTAATATATAACTATATTATTTTCAAATCTAAGATTGTAAAAATATTAATATTTATATGAAATTTTATTTTATGAATTTTAAAATTTAAGTTTGGTGTGAATCTAAAAACAAAAATGTACTTTATTTCATCAAGTTAAAAATTGATTTCTAAAATTCGTCGTGAGTTGAAGACTAGGTCGTTGAACCGAAATTGCTTTACCCGAGGGAGGGACGAGAAATTTTATTATCATTATTTTTAATCTTATTGATTTAAAGTATGCCAAAACGATTTAAAAAACCCAAAAATCTTTGCTTTTAAAACAACGCTTCAAAATGACAAAGTTTAAAATTTAGTCGAGGGACGAACTAGGTAAACGTACCGAAACGCCCTCAATCTAAAAAGAAACAAAATTTTAAATTAATTAATTAATTGTTTTATAAGTGAAAGGTTTTATAAAAAAAAATATACACCCCATGCGATCACATGGGGTTTGTACTGTAAAACCATACGATCGCATGGAAGCCCAGAACTAGTCAGGAACAAAAGGCCACGAGATGGTTCTCTGTCTCACACTTACACACATATCCACGAGCAAACACCCACAAACACTAATCAAATCATCAATTTTTAACCAAAATTCACGAAATTTGTTGCTATAATCTGCTATAAACATGCCTTTCTTCAGATGGGGAAGCAAAAAGGTAGAAATTTCACCCCTAAACTCTTTAATTTCTCAGTTTTAGTGATAATTACAACTATTTTACCTAATTTAATTTTGATGATTTATAGCTTAATTAGAGTTAAATTGTTAGTATATTATGCTTGTATAATCTAGATTGATGCTATTTGTCATGATTTGAAGCCTTAAACTTCAAATTTTTTAGAAATCTAGGGTTTGTGTTCTTGAGCAATTTGGGGCTTTTTGATATAAACAGGTTATGGCCGATTTTTGTTATGATTTATTGCTAAATTAAGTAGTGTAACATGTTTAGGTTGCTAAATGATCCAAACTTTGATCCTAAACATGATTTTTGAACATCAAAGTGGACTTTTTAAGTTTAAAATTCATGAACTTGATTAAATCGATGTAATTGACATTTGAAACTTGTTTAATTGCTAGTAATGGTTATTTTAACATGTTATTTGAGTTGAATGCTTATGAACTTTGTATACCTTTTCATATATACTTATTTGAAAAATTGTAGAATTGATAAAAATATGAAAATGAGTATAAGTTCAATATGGATTAAACATGTTATTGTAATTGTTTTAATTTGCTATTTTGCTAACACTAATGCATATTTGGATGCACAAATTTTGTGTTTAATGTGTTTTGCAGAGAAATACAGATACGGACGGTGCATCATCATCTAGACAACATGTGATGACCCGGAAAATTTTGACTTATTTTGAACCAAATTCTCGATATGATTTAATGTTTCCGACACGATAAGCAAAGTCTGTAAAACTAAATCTTAAAATTTTTAAACTATTCAATTTCCCATCGACTGTTCTCGACGATTCGCGAATAATTATATGTAAAAAGATACATATATACACTATAACTTGAAAGCGTAACAAAGTATTAATTGTATGATACTGTGCATTAAACTTATTGGTTTAAATATCTATTTGAATATATATGATAAGTTGGAATTGTAATTGTATGAATAACTTGCGATGTGTATTTAAAACGTGTTTATGAATATTAACTTGGTTATTAAACGTTTTGATTTAAAACAATATTATTAAATATACTTTGATAGATAATGAGACGATGATTTATAGAAGTAAATGACCAAAACACTCGAATGTATAAGTTATATTTTGAGTGATATAGTTTATGGATAGTGAAGTCTATATTTTGACAAAGGTACGAGTCACGAAAGTTAAAGTGCCAGTTTTCTCAGTGTACGAAAGGACGTTCGAAAAACCGGAACCGGGACATAAGTCGGGTGACGACGTACGACTTATCGGAACAAAAATTACAAGTCAACTAGACAAGAGAATATAATATATTATATAATTAATTAATTTAAATTATATATATATTATATATTATATTTAATTATGTCGACAAGCAAAACAACAAAAAAATTGTGAGCTGGATTTTGGGGCCATATGATCGCTTGGGAAATAGGCATAAAACCCATGCGATCGCATGGGGTCAGATTTCAGGAAAGGTCTATAAATTGAATTCGTTTTTGCTCGATTACACACACATATCCTCACATCCCTCTGCTCTCTTTATATATATATATATATATATATATATATATATATATATATATATATATATATATATATATATATATATATATATATATATATATATATATATATATATATTATTATTATTATTATTATTATTATTAATTAATATTATAATTAATCTTAATACTATTAGTAGTATTATTATTAATTAATATTATACATAAAATACTACGACGAGGTCATGAGCTTGTCACTTCAAAACAAGCTTTTCGAACGGGATAGAGCTAAGGAAATTATGGGTTATAGCTATGGAGGTTATGGGTAATATTCGTAGGTATTGTTTGCAAGTCAAACCTAGTGTTTATCATCTCTGTTGCGTCTACGTACTTTCCTGCAATATTGAATCACAATATTGATACGTGAGCATTCATATCGTATCTTTTATATATTAATAGTGTATACATGTCTAGTGCTCGAGTATATATGTTTATGCATGCTAGTATGCTAAATTTCATCGTTAAACAGTTTATGATGAATCACGAATTAAATACATATATTACTGATAAAAGGTATATGATATGCATGTTTTTGAAAAGCTGGCGAAAAATCACTAACTTTTCATTTAGAAATCACGAAATTTCGATGAACGAATTAAAAGATATGGGCAACTGAATTATGATCAACGTTAATTGGAATTGCTTTTGAGTCTGAAATTAATATTTAAACAACTTGTCTATGAGATTGATAAATTGAAATTTTAGATATTACTAATCGAGTAAATGAATTTCTATATAAGGTACGTCTCGTTTTGTTGAACAATTGTCAAAATTGATTGTTTTATCATATTTTAAAGCCTTATAAAAACTATAGTTTAATTTTACAAGAATTGGGAAACTATGTGAAATGTTAAAATGTTTCGATTGCCCTGATCATTCAACTATAGTATTGAGTCAGATCGACTTTTTGAAATGACTTTTGATATCTTTTATATGTCGATCTCGAGCATTAGGATTGTGATACACTATGACCTGACCTAGCTTGATAGACATTTATTGACCAACATATGTTCTCTAGGTTGAGATCTACGGTTATTTGGTATTCCGAGTTTCGGTCATATTTCAGTGAACGGCTTTATGTGCTGCTAAGGTGAGTTTCATTTGCTCTCTTTTTAATTGCTTTGCAATCTATATTTTTGGGCTGAGAATACATGCACTTTATTTTAAACACAATGGATACAAGTACATACTAAATTCTACACAGAGTTTGAACCGAAAATCCCTTAGCTTTGGTAACTAGTAACTGCCGGTTATAAGAACTGGTGGGCGCGAGTAGTAGTATATGGATCCATAGGGCTTGATATCCCCGTCCGAGCTAGAGCACTAGCCTTTTAATGAACGTATGCTATTTGAGAAGCGTATACATTGGTTTGCGTATATTATTGAGATGATTATACAAAGGGTACTTATTATATAGACATTAAAGTGTAGTTACCAGGGTGCTCAATTTCGTAGAATATTTTGATAAACGTTTCTGGATGAAATAACTGAAATCTTGTGATCCACCTTTATATACAGATTATGCGAAACACTAAAACTATGAACTTACCAACCTTTGTGTTGACACTTGTTAGCATGTTTATTCTCAGGTTCCTAGAAGTCTTCCGCTATTTGCTTATAAGTTAGACAAGCTATATGCATGGAGTCTTACATGGCATATTTTTCAAGGAAACGTTGCATTCACCAAATCATCACCATGTACCTTATTTTGACTGCATTGTCAACGGAAGTACTATTGTAAACTATTATTTACGGTGATTGTCTATATGTAGAAATCATCTGATGTCGAAAACCTTTGATTTAAATATTCATTTATGGTGTGCCTTTTCAAAAGAATGCAATGTTTACAAAAAGTATCATATAGAGGTCAAATACCTCGCAATGAAATTGATGAATGACGTGTTCGTCCATATGGATTTGGAGCGATCGTCACAGTTGGTATCAGATCATTGGTCCTAGCGAACCAGGTCTTGCATTAGTGTGTCTAACTGATAGTTGTTAGGATGCATTAGTAAGTCTGGACTTCGACCGTGTCTGCATGTCAAAATTTTTGCTTATCATTTCTTGTCAGAAATTACCTACTTATCATTCCTAGTCTAGACACGTTTTACTGCATTGATTGCATGAATAGTGTATAGACAAAATTCATATCTTAGCATATCTGTTACTGTAAACTTTACCTGACAGCTTTCGAAAAGTTCCTCCGTAATTTGCGGGATCCCTTGTACTATATATAGGTATTCTATGTAATTAGAATATCATCTAAAATCCAAAAATCATTTCATATCAAAAATTCTTTATCTAACCGTGCAAGATGGATCTCGCATCTAGTTCAAATTCCTTAAACTCCGACAGCTATTCCGATATGGATATTCACCTGAATTCTGAAGACAGTGTAACCGGAATGGATCAACCAATCAGCCATCACCTATTCTGGATGTATTGTGGATGGGTTCGTAGCTTACTTAATCATTGGAGACAAGAAGAAGGCGATCCCTTCCGTCCACCACATTGCCCTCTTGGCGAAGAACCTGAAGCACTTACCGGCGAACCTGTTCGTAATACCATTTTCTCTCTCATCTCTAGAATATCTCGTCATGACTATATACTCTCTCAAATTCTGGATCTTATTTATCCGCTCGTCCGAACCGCCAATCAACCCGGTGTAGTAGAAGAAGTCAACGAGCTTCGCGCTCGGGTAGTGGCTTTGGAGAATATGGTGCAAAGGTTACAAGCACCAACAGAATCACCAACATCATCACAAATCAACAACGAGTATATTGTATCAACGAGTTATGAAGTATTAACTCATTTTCCCTAGAGTCATTATATGTATATTATATATATATATATATATATATATATATATATATATATATATATATATATATATATATATATGAAATTTGAAATCAAAATAAATCTTTTCGTACTAAGCTATTACATGTGAATCGTAACTGGTAGGTACTACTCGGTTAGTTCATGTTACTAATATGCTATACATCCTTCGTTAATGACTTAACAATCGTTAACTATAATCTCTGCTTCAACTTAATAGATTCCATTTCATAATAAATCAAGTGTATTATTCAAATACATGATTGATTTTACACTTTCATTTTCGATGTACTTGAAACTTTCCAGAAAACATCATCTGTGCCTTGTAAGGTTAAAAAAAAATAAAAAATTCCACGAGCAACAACATCCTTCACCAAGGAATATCAATAAGAATAAATAATGAAGTATTGATTTCATTAGTGAAATATTCCGCGAAGATTATATGATCTCTAATGTTTTAGAGATTTTTCATTTATAATTCAAGCTAAAAATCAAATGAGCTTAATATGATATTAACTCATTAAATCTGTATTACATCTGAAGAAAATATACATACATATATTTTCATAAAGATTGTAATAAAAATTCTTTTGTACAAAATATTACTTGTGAAATCTTTAACGGGTAGGTAATATTCGGGAAGTATATAATTTCACAATTAATATGTTACACTGTACATTCTTCAACTTTGATTCAAAAATTATTAACTATGCTCACAGCGATATACAATCGTTTTCATACAAATCCAATTATATATTCTAACAGAACAGAATCCAAGTCAAGATTTAACAAGTGACATCATTCTTAGATCTCTACATCTTTCAAAGCTATACTTTGACTTCAAAACTGTGCAAGATCCTTTAGCATTGTTATTACCGAAAATAATCTTGCAATCCCTTTTCAAAGTATCCAGTTTTATCACACTTCCAACCAGTCAACTTCGACTTTTCAGATTAGCCTTATTGTAACTTTGACATATACGTTCTTGTTTTCGGGGAACCTTTCATGTTCCACCACATTAGCAGTAAACTTACCAGCAACTTCTTTACTCATTGGTTTAAGTCTCTCTGAAAAACCATTATAATTATTTATTGAAACCCTATCATGTACTCATCCACATCTTGTAACAATAATTGCCATACCAACTACCGGGAATTAGCAATCAGTATTTCAAATTTCGCAGCAATTCTACGCCAACAGTTATATATATACATATAATGTCTATCTCCTAGACTTACTTACTTCGAATGTGAAGTTTCTGAAAAACACCCCAAACTGCGAAACTAGTTCTCCGAATTTTGAAAAAATGCTGATGAAGCAGCAAAAACTGTAAACGACTTTAACAGTCGAAAGTTTGATAATAAAGAGTAGTGTGTTGGAAAAGCACAGAAAAAGAGAAAATTTGGTACTGAAAAATGGTTAAACAAACCATGAAGGAGGCTGTGGACAAACCACAAAGACGAAATCTACCTTCAAAGAATCCAAATGATTCAGTGTCTGCTTAAATAGTTAGAGAACACCTTACTCCTTATTCTAAACCTTCACAGACAAATTTTCTGCATCATCCTTTGATTCCAGATATTTTAAAAATTCTAAAACATCATCGAATCTTTCATTATAAATATCTTCGATATTTCTAAAGATATCTTCATAACTATTATTATTCGAAATTATTTATCTCTTCGCGTTATCTGTGCTATATCATAAAAGAAACTATTTTAGTTTCTAAACTTCTGAAACCATCGAGTTTAAATTATGAATGTTTTTGAAATAGTGTTGGGAACTGAAGCATGAGTTATTATAATATAATGACACTTGATCAACGTGATTATATTACAGTAAGTCATGCTGAGTTTCTAATGAAACGTGATAAAGATTTACGGATCATACCCTTATCATGAACCATGTTATATAACTCTTTCATTCTATTTAACCTCTAAATATATCAAGAAAATATTTTTCTTGATGATTCGGTCTTTTTCAGATATTCTGGTAATTTGACAAATCAAGATCGTGCCATTATAATTTCTTTCTTAGAACATTAACTATGTTCATTCCGAAATGTATAGCTACGAATTCTGGACCATTATTCGCTTGACTTGAAGTCGGGAAGAGAAAACGAAAGCATGAAGCTCAGAAATATAATGGAAAATATAAAGCCCGATAACAACCCCGAAATTTACAAACCGTGTATATCGATGCGTATAACAATATAAAGACACGGGTGAATGAAAAACACTATAACCCCAAGGTAATAGTAGAAGAAAATAACTTCCTCTGGTGGCAGATGAAAAAGAAGAATGAAGGATACGATAGCCAGGAAAATATCAATAATCAGAACTGGATTAAGCATTTTCACAATCTATTGGGATGTATGAAATAAGGAAGAAGATTATAGGAGTGGTGAAAATAAATGAAACGGAAGAGGTCAATTTATAGCGAAATATTAGACATAGCAATCGAGGCACATTACACATTTAATTAAAGGAAATCTTAATTTCCATAAATTCTGAAGAATCAAATCTTATTTAGATTATGAAGATTTTCTATTCCTTAAATTTCGGAAATCAATCGTTACTACGTCATGAGTTAAAACAAATCTCTATTCTCCATTTTACTCTATTACGATAACTTCCCTCATACGCTTCGAGAAATCGGATTATTTTATCCATATTATTCAACGGTGATAAAATTCTATTTATTAACTCATATTCGTCATGAAAACATTTTTATTGTTAGCCATGACGACCTCACTCAAATTTCGGGACGAAATTTCTTTAACGGGTAGGTACTGTGATGACCCGGAAAATTTCGACTTATTTTGAACCAAATTCTCGATATGATTTAATGTTTCCGACACGATAAGCAAAGTCTGTAAAACTGAATCTCAAAATTTTTGAACTATTCAATTACCCATCGACTGTTCTCGACGATTCGCGAACATTATATGTAAAAAGATACATATATACACTATAACTTGAAAGCGTAACAAAGTATTAATTGTATGATACTGTTGATGTTATGCGAGGTGTATATAAAATAGCTTTATATTTTACAAGAAAATACTATTAAATGCGATACAATTTTACACAAGATATTTATTTATTTATAGAATGGATATACTTAAACCTTGCTACAACACTTATAGGCAGTGTACCTAATCGTACAGTAGTGTAGTTTTTAGTAAGTCCGGTTCGTTCTACAGGGAATCTTTTAATCAAAGCTTAACGCTATATTAGTTTACTATTATAAAAATACAAATATATAAATAAGTAATATTATTATTATAAAGGGGGGTTTTTACAGTTTAATGACCGGTTTGTCGATTATAAAACTTTAGTTGCAGTTAAAACAAAATGTAAAATAATAAATAAATAAAAGACTTAATTTAAAGTGTAAAGTAAATAACGATAATGAAATTGCGATAAATAAAAGTGCGATAAAATAAACTTGCGATAATTAAAAAGTAC
This sequence comes from Rutidosis leptorrhynchoides, assembly GCF_046630445.1. Taxonomy (NCBI): domain Eukaryota; kingdom Viridiplantae; phylum Streptophyta; class Magnoliopsida; order Asterales; family Asteraceae; genus Rutidosis; species Rutidosis leptorrhynchoides. Next base: position 301,456,047 of record NC_092337.1, read on the forward strand.
GAAAATTAAAAGTGCAATTAAATACAATAACCATAAAAGTGCGATAATTAGAAGTGCAATTAAATATAAAATAAAGGAAATTAAATATGAAATAAAAGAATTATGCTTATTTAAACTTCCGTAATCATGATGTTTGACGTGTTGATTTTAGTTTTATGCACATGGGTTAATTGTCCTTTGTCCTGGATTATTTAATATGTCCGTCTGGTTTTTGTCCATAACAGTCCATCAGTCATAAATATAAAGTGCGAGTGTCCTCGTCAAATTATCCTTATACTCGAAGTTAAATATTCCAACTAATTGGGGACTTAAATTGTAACAAGATTTTAATACTTTGTTTAATAATTACACTAGGTTATCAACTGCGTGTAACCCAAGGTTTTAACACTTTGTTAACAATTATGCCAAGTGTCCTTTTACATAATTTCACCCCTGTTTTAATAATTCTAGTGGCTATTAATCCATTTCCATGTCCGGTTAAATGAACGATTATTCGAACATATAAATACCCCACCCATCGTGTCCGATCGAGTGTATATGGTTATTTATAGGGACGTTCAATTGTAAATGTTTATATTAAAATTAACAAACTATCATTTAGTTAAACAAATATAAAGCCCATTAATAGCCCATAGTCTAATTTCCACAAGTGTCGTTCTTTTGTCCAAACCCCAATTATGGTACAAAGCCCAATTACCCAATTTTAGTAATTAGTCCAACATCATGATTACTTCATTTTAAATAAGCATAATAATAACTTAGCTACGAGACATTAAATTAAAAAGGTTGAACATAACTTACAATGATTAAAAATAGCGTAGCGTTACACGGACAGAATTTCGACTTACACCCTTACAACATTCGCTAACATACCCTTATTATTAGGATTTAAAATTAAAATTAAAATTAAAATATAAATATATATATATTACGTATATATTGAGAGAGAGATAGATTAATGGATCTTCAAAATGATCAGAATTCGTTGGGTTTTATAGGGATTTGAGTCCAGGGAATCTCCGCGACTCGCGGCCCTTTCCTTCTTCAAACTCCGCGAGTCGCGGAGTTTGTTTTTACAGCTCACCAAGCCTTGGCTCCTAGCTTGTCGACGGATTATATGAATAAATATAATATATAAATAATTTTAGTAATTATTTAAATATTATATTATATTTATGTGCATAGTTGACTTGTAATTTTTAGTCCGTTTCGTCGAGCGTTGAGAGTTGACTCTGGTCCTGGTTCCGGATTTTCGAACGTCCTTGCGTACAATTTAATATCTTGTACTTTGCGTTTTGAATCTTGTACTCTTGTAATTTTGAGACGTTTCTTATCAATAATTGGAACCTCTTTGATTGTATTTTGTACTTTTGAGCTTTTTGGTCGTTTGCATCTTCAATTCGTCAAATCTGTCTTTTGTCTTCACCTTTTATTATTTAAACGAATATTACTTGTAAATAGAACAATTGCAACTAAAAGCTTGTCTTTCTTGAGGAATAATGCTATGAAATATATGTTCGTTTTTAGCATTATCAAATATTCCCACACTTGAGCGTTGCTTGTCCTCAAGCAATATAGTCTTGAAATACTAGAATCACTTCTTTATTCTTCACACTTTTTACATCAGTGATTCCTTTACGGCGGTATAAACAATGGTAGTAACGATGTGGTTTACAGTCCCACATGACTATAAAAATTTAGATCCATTAAGGAAATTGGATCTTTATGAAAACATTTGATCTTTTGAAAATTAAATCTAGCTTTTACCCTAGATAAGTTTTCCGGAATAACCCTTCACCGGTGTTTGCAAATTCTTTTTGTGGGTTTGGTGGGTTTTAGATTTGAAAATTTTGGCTCAAAACTTATGGTTTTGTGTCACCCACTTACTAACCTTGTATTAGGAAAGCAACACGTCCAGTATACTTGCTCCATATATTACCTTTCGGTAAACTACCGTCCGGTTGTAAAGGAAAGCGTTGAACAAGCAACTGTTAAGGCAATGTCCCCTGACATGCTTTTGATTATGGTCTTTAACATGTCGGATGCAATTACTATCCTTTGTAGGAGCAATAGTAAAGCTCACCCTATAGTTTTTTAGTCTGGCACAAGGTCCTGTCTTCGACCATGCTATGCAACCACCGTTCTTACGGTTGACACCCGATTTGGTTCAGGTGACCTAATGAATTCCAGGTGAATTCCTAGGATTTTACATTCAAAGGAAATGAACGCATTGAAAATAGGGTTTTCAGAAAACAAATCGGTTTTAATTTGATAAAAATATTTTCTCGTTCAAGCTCGAGTTTAGATATCATCGAATTCCAGGAGTTTGTAATTCTCAATCTTTAAGGTCAATCTCTAGGATTGAGTAATATCAGTCTTAAAAGCTGATTTTTGATTTTTAAGGAGATTATCCTTTCTGGGGATCTGATTCATTAGTCTTATCCAGCTAATTTGCACGGTGCCCCCCCCAGTGTACGAGATAAATCCTTCTCATGGTTAGGATAAATCTGACCACTTGGCGACCCTGTTTTATGCTGAGGTCCGTGGATTTCCTGGTGATTTTAGAGATGACTTTTCTAGATTTTTCGTCAACCTACAGCTGGTCTGGACGACAACTTCCTGACCTAAATCAAGAAGCGCGTTTCTTTTTTGGAAGACTTTACTTCCTTTTAACGATGGAATTGATTCATCGTGTAGATCCATCTCTTCTTTTCTTTCATCGGGTAAAACAGTTTAGTTTAGTCCAAAGCAAAAGTATCTTCAATTATTTGTTACAGAAATATGTGACATATGTTTAAAATAACTTGGTAAATTTTCCCACACTTGGCTTTTATTTTCCTTTTTATTGTCCTCTATTCCATTTTAAATGAATTCTAACATTTTAGTTTGTTTCTCAATTTATGTCCTTTCCGAGGTAACAATAATATCGGTGTTAAAACCTAGTTTTATCATTCATAAATATGTATAAACATGATTCTGAGTTCATTTAATTGAAAATTTTGAAAATTTTTACTAGAATTGGGTAGTCAGTATATAAGACTAGGGCTGTTCTTTATTATCAGAGAGTACTAGATTCTAATACAACTACTGCTTTACTAGTATTTTTAATGGTAACCAAGTGTTTAAGATAAAAATTTTAAAAATCCGAAAGAATTTAACCCCTTCCCACACTTAAGATTTTGCAATGCCCTCATTTGCAAGAAATCAGTAACAATTTAAATTATTGAGGGTGATTAGCGTAGAAAAATGATTAAATTTTACCAAAGTTTCCAAACATATTGGCGTTTGTTTTGAATGATAAATGGTGCACATCATTTGTTCATTCCGTCTTGTTATTATTTCACATTTATTTTGCATCTTGTCGTCAAAATTAGTTGCTTTTGTTGAACTTAATGCCAGTCTTTGAAAATGCGTTGTTTTACCCTGTTGTGTACATAAGATAAACTGCAAACATATATACATATTTTTGAAGTTTGGTATATTACCCCACATTCAAAAATTATTAAAATCTAATAATAAAAGTTAGAAAATTATAAAAACTATTACAATATTAACATAAGTATTAAATGTATCAATATTACAAATAATAAAATAAATAAAACTAAGTAGACTAGGGATGATACTGATACCAGTAGGGGTTCCATGCATAACCGTATATGTTATAGAATGCTTCGGCTGGGTTATACGTAGGATACGGTGGTTGGATCTCTATAGACCAGGGAGGAAATACGGGCGATGGAGTAGGAATATAGTTTCTACCTACATGTTGGCAATGAGCTATGATTTGATTTTGATGAACTTGTCAATCTTCAAATGCTCGATGTCTAGCATTTTTATACTCTTGTGAAGCTATAAACCTTTGCATTTCTGTCATTTCATTTCCCCCTCCCACATTACCTGGCTGTTGGTTTCTCTCAACCTGTGGATGTCTACCATGGTATTGTACTGCGACGTTATTTCGCCTCTTCAAAACCTTCGCACCATGGTATACATTTAAACCAATTGTATCGTGGGGTTCTGGTTCTTCGACTAATAATCCCCCCCCGACTTATATCCACATTGAGATACTCAGCAATTAATGTAATAAATATACCACCTCGTATTATACTGTGCGGTCTCATCCCCCTAACCATAGCTGATAAATAATAACCCACACAATAAGGTATACTTACAGTGCTTTGTGGGTCTCGAATACACATGTGGTAAAACAAATCCTGTTCATTTACCTTTTCCTTATTCTTACCTCGTTGTGTAATCAAATTGGTTAAAAACCTATGAATTACTCTTAACTCTGCTCTATCTATATCCAAATAAGAGTAATTTCCCCCTTTAAATCGGTGATGGCTAGTCATTTGACTCCATACACCATGCGTATCAAAATTTTCATCAATTTTCCTACCGTTCAATATCAACCCTCTACAATCGGCAGATGCTAACTCCTCAGGCGTATATATACGTAAGGACTGAGCCATGTCTATTAAAGACATGTGGCGCATCGAACCTCCTAACAAAAATCTAATAAAAGATCGATCGGTTAAACTTACTACCCTATCATTTATTTCTATACTACACAATAATTCTTCAAACCATACTTTATATACAGGTCTACGCATGCTGAATAATCGTACCCAATCGTTAAAAGTAGAATTACCATACCTCTGTGTAAGTAATTCTCTAATTGGCCCGGCCAATTCTACAGCTTCTAATGGTCCCCATTCTATTACCCTAGGTACTTCAACAACTTTAGAATGAAGAGTATGCAAGCCCCTTTGGTATTTTGGATAATCTATCCAACGTCTGTCAAATCTCAAGTTCGGGTGCAAATATTCCAAGTGCATATCTAAAAATGTCATAACTGGATGAGGTATATCTTGTTTATAATAGCTATCAACATCCTGTTGTTCCGCATTCTCAGGAGGAGCATTGCGAGCTTGGGATGAAGATTCACCCCTTTCAGTCTGCAAAACACATCAAACACAATTTTTGTGCATCCAAATATGCATTAGTGTCAGCAAAATCATCAATCAAAATAATTACAATGACATGTCCAATTTATATCAAACTTATGCTCATTTTCATATTTTTATCAAATCTACACTTTTTCAAATAAGCATATACGAAAATGTTCACCAAGTTCATAAGCATTCAACTCAAATAACATGTCAAAATAATCATTACTAGCAATTAAACAAGTTTCAAATGGCATTATCTCTCAAAAATCACGTTCATGAATTTTAGACTTGAAAAAGTCCACTTTAATTCTCAAAATCATGTTTAGGCTCAAAGTTTGGGTCATTTAACTACCTAAACATGTTACACTACTTAATTTAGCAACAATTCATGACAAAAATCGGCCATAACCTGTTTATATCAAAAAGCCCCAAATTTGCTCAAGAACACAAACCCTAGATTACTCAAAATTTGAAGTTTAAGGCTTCTAATCATGTTAAATAGCATCAATCTAGGTTATACAAGCATAATACATAAACAATTTAAGCATAATTACACTAAAAAGCATCAAAATCGAATTGGGTATAAAATTGCTCAAGAACACTAATTTTCGGATTAAATGGTGTTTAGGTGTAGAAATTTACCGTTTTTCTTGAGTAATTCCTTGATAGCATCCTTCTCAACATGATTTTAGTTAAAAATGTGATGAAAAACGGTGAAAATTTGTGAATTTCGGGGTGTTTGTGTGTGTATTTTCGGGTGTTTTTTCGCAGTTTTTGTGGTGTGGGGATGGGGACTGATCAGTTCAGCTCGTTATATTTTTTTCTGGATTTTAGTCCCTCCGTGACTTGCGGTGTTTAATGCTTACAAACTCCGCGAGTCGCGGTGTTTTTTTTTATAAGCCTTAACTTATAAAACAAATATAAAATAAATTTAAAATTTTGTTTTCCTTTGTTTTAGGACGAGGTCGTTTCGGATCGATGTCCTAGTCCGTCCCTCGACAAAATTTTAAAATTTGTCTTTATGTAGCGATTGTTTTAAAAGCTAAGATTTTTAGGTTTTTTCTAATGTTTTTGGCATACTTTAATTCAATATGATTAAAAATAATGATAATAAAAGTTCTCGTCCCTCCCTCGGGTAGAGAAATTTCGGTTCAACGACCTAGTCTTCAACTCACGACGAATTTTAAAAATCATATTTTTAACTTAGCGAAATAAAGTAAATTTTTGTTTTTTAAATTCACACCAAACTTAAAATTTAAAATGCATAAAATTAAAAATTCACACCAAACTTATATTATATTTTTGTTTTTATACATACAAACTTAAAAATATCAATTGTTCAAATATTTACAATTTTAAATATATTAATTTAAAAAGTTTACAATATTAATTTAAGATTTATATATTAATTTTAAAAACATGGTAAAAATAAAATTAAAAATCTTTTTGGCTTTTATCCCACTTTAATCAATCAAATATTATCAAAAATATGCGCCCCTCTTTTCGGTAAAGTAATTTTGGTTCCATGACCTAATTTAACTCATGACGAATTTTTGAAATATTTTGGGTTGATTGATTAAAGATATTTATACCTTAAGAATAAACGTTAAATTTCGCAGTGATGTAATAAATTTTTGTATGATATCAATAATTTCGGTCGCCAAACCTAATTTTATTCAATACCAATTTAATACTTTATAGCGAACAAATTAGCGTTTATTATCAAAAGGTTAAAAATAAAAATAAAAATAAAAACTATACAGACTTACCTGTGAGATAGTATTCTTAGTGATATGATCTATCCCACTCATAAGATAGTCAGTTTAATTGGTTTTCCATAGCTACATAAGCGTAACCTCGAGCATTCAGTGTTTTTTCTTCTAAACATATGAACGGTCCGTCTCTGCATAACGTAACAAATTCGGTGTTTGAATAGGTTTGATTACCTCCATGTGACTATTTTCCGCATTTGTGACATCTTTCAAGGTGTCGTGCTCTTCTTTTAGCTGTGGATTTTGATTTTCCTTTACCAAATTGTAACTTATTATCTTCGCATCTGGATTCTTTTCTTACTCCGTCCAATCTTTCTCGGATTACTGATACTATTTCACTCGGAAGTGTGTCATTATTACATTTAGTGATCAAAGTGAAATGTCCCGTTCTTATTGACTAAAAACGTTCCATATTAATTGATTTCGTTGCGAGGTTTTGACCTCTATATGAGACGTTTTTCAAAGACTGCATTCATTTTTAAAACAAACCATAACCTTTATTTCATAGATAAAGGTTTTAAAAAGCTTTACGTAGATTATCAAATAATGATAATCTAAAATATCCTGTTTACACACGACCATTACATAATGGTTTACAATACAAATATGTTACAACAAAATAAGTTTCTTGAATGCAGTTTTTACACAATATCATACAAGCATGGACTCCAAATCTCGTCCTTATTTAAGTATGCGACAGCGGAAGCTCTTAATAATCACCTGAGAATAAACATGCTTAAAACGTCAACAAAAATGTTGGTGAGTTATAGGTTTAACCTATATATATCAAATCATAATAATAGACCACAAGATTTCATATTTCAATACACATCCCATACATAGAGATAAAAATCATTCATATGGTGAACACCTGGTAACCGACATTAACAAGATGCATATATAAGAATATCCCCATCATTCCGGGACACCCTTCAGATATGATATAAATTTCGAAGTACTAAAGCATCCGGTACTTTGGATGGGGTTTGTTAGGCCCAATAGATCTATCTTTAGGATTCGCGTCAATTAGGGTGTCTGTTCCCTAATTCTTAAATTACCAGACTTAATAAAAAGGGGCATATTCAATTTCGATAATTCAACCATAGAATGTAGTTTCACGTACTTGTGTCTATTTTGTAAATCATTTATAAAACCTGCATGTATTCTCATCCCAAAAATATTAGATTTTAAAAGTGGGACTATAACTCACTTTCACAGATTTTTACTTCGTCGGGAAGTAAGACTTGGCCACTGGTTGATTCACGAACCTATAACAATATATACATATATATCAAAGTATGTTCAAAATATATTTACAACACTTTTAATATATTTTGATGTTTTAAGTTTATTAAGTCAGCTGTCCTCGTTAGTAACCTACAACTAGTTGTCCACAGTTAGATGTACAGAAATAAATCGATAAATATTATCTTGAATCAATCCACGACCCAGTGTATACGTATCTCAGTATTGATCACAACTCAAACTAAATATATTTTGGAATCAACCTCAACCCTGTATAGCTAACTCCAACATTCACATATAGAGTGTCTATGGTTGTTCCGAAATATATATAGATGTGTCGACATGATAGGTCGAAACATTGTATACGTGTCTATGGTATCTCAAGATTACATAATATACAATACAAGTTGATTAAGTTATGGTTGGAATAGATTTGTTACCAATTTTCACGTAGCTAAAATGAGAAAAATTATCCAATCTTGTTTTACCCATAACTTCTTCATTTTAAATCCGTTTTGAGTGAATCAAATTGCTATGGTTTCATATTGAACTCTATTTTATGAATCTAAACAGAAAAAGTATAGGTTTATAGTCGGAAAAATAAGTTACAAGTCGTTCTTGTAAAGGTAGTCATTTCAGTCGAAAGAACGACGTCTAGATGACCATTTTAGAAAACATACTTCCACTTTGAGTTTAACCATAATTTTTGGATATAGTTTCATGTTCATAATAAAAATAATTTTCTCAGAATAACAACTTTTAAATCAAAGTTTATCATAGTTTTTAATTAACTAACCCAAAACAGCCCGCGGTGTTACTACGACGGCGTAAATCCGGTTTTACGGTGTTTTTCGTGTTTCCAGGTTTTAAATCATTAAGTTAGCATATCATATAGATATAGAACATGTGTTTAGTTGATTTTAAAAGTCAAGTTAGAAGGATTAACTTTTATTTGCGAACAAGTTTAGAATTAACTAAACTATGTTCTAGTGATTACAAGTTTAAACCTTCGAATAAGATAGCTTTATATGTATGAATCGAATGATGTTATGAACATCATTACTACCTTAAGTTCCTTGGATAAACCTACTAGAAAAGAGAAAAGTGGATCTAGCTTCAATGGATCCTTGGATGGCTCGAAGTTCTTGAAGCAGAATCATGACACGAAAACAAGTTCAAGTAAGATCATCACTTGAAATAAGATTGTTATAGTTATAGAAATTGAACCAAAGTTTGAATATGATTATTACCTTGTATTAGAATGATAACCTACTGTAAGAAACAAAGATTTCTTGAGGTTGGATGATCACCTTACAAGATTGGAAGTGAGCTAGCAAACTTGAAAGTATTCTTGATTTTATGAAACTAGAACTTTTGGAATTTATGAAGAACACTTAGAACTTGAAGATAGAACTTGAGAGAGATCAATTAGATGAAGAAAATTGAAGAATGAAAGTGTTTGTAGGTGTTTTTGGTCGTTGGTGTATGGATTAGATATAAAGGATATGTAATTTTGTTTTCATGTAAATAAGTCATGAATGATTACTCATATTTTTGTAATTTTATGAGATATTTCATGCTAGTTGCCAAATGATGGTTCCCACATGTGTTAGGTGACTCACAAGGGCTGCTAAGAGCTGATCATTGGAGTGTATATACCAATAGTACATACATCTAAAAGCTGTGTATTGTACGAGTACGAATACGGGTGCATACGAGTAGAATTGTTGATGAAACTGAACGAGGATGTAATTGTAAGCATTTTTGTTAAGTAGAAGTATTTTGATAAGTGTCTTGAAGTCTTTCAAAAGTGTATGAATACATATTAAAACACTACATGTATATACATTTTAACTGAGTCGTTAAGTCATCGTTAGTCGTTACATGTAAATATTGTTTTGAAACCTTTAGGTTAACGATCTTGTTGAATGTTGTTAACCCATTGTTTATTATAACAAATGAGATATTAAATTGTTATATTATCATGATATTATGATATATAATATATCTCAGTATGATGTATATACAGTTAAATGTCGTTACAACGATAATCGTTACATATATGTCTCGTTTCGAAATCATTAAGTTAGTAGTCTTATTTTTACATATGTATTTCATTGTTAATACACTTAATAATATATTTACTTATCATTTAACATAATTAACCAAGTGTATCAATATCTTAATATGATTCATATGTACCTAGTAAGACGTTGTTATAACGATAATCGTTATATATATCGTTTTCGAGTTTCTTAAATTAATAGTCTCATTTTTATGTATATAACTCATTGTTAAAATACCTAATGAGATACATACTTATAATAAAAACATGTTAACTATATATATAACCATATATATGTCATCGTATAGTTTTTACAAGTTTTAACGTTCGTGAATCACCGGTCAACTTGGGTGGTCAATTGTCTATATGAAACATATTTCAATTAATCAAGTCTTAAAAAGTTTGATTGCTTAACATGTTGGAAACATTTAATCATGTAAATATCAATCTCAATTAATATATATAAACATGGAAAAGTTCGGGTCACTACAGTACCTACCCGTTAAATAAATTTCGTCCCGAAATTTTTAAGCTGTTGAAGGTGTTGACGAATCTTCTGGAAATAGATGCGGGTATTTCTTCTTCATCTGATCTTCACGCTCCCAGGTGAACTCGGGTCCTCTACGAGCATTCCATCGAACCTTAACAATTGGTATCTTGTTTTGCTTAAGTCTTTTAACCTCACGATCCATTATTTCGACGGGTTCTTCGATGAATTGAAGTTTTTCGTTGATTTGGATTTCATCTAACGGAATAGTGAGATCTTCTTTAGCAAAACATTTCTTCAAATTCGAGACGTGGAAAGTGTTATGTACAGCCGCGAGTTGTTGAGGTAACTCAAGTCTGTAAGCTACTGGTCCGACACGATCAATAATCTTGAATGGTCCAATATACCTTGGATTTAATTTCCCTCGTTTACCAAATCGAACAACGCCTTTCCAAGGTGCAACTTTAAGCATGACCATCTCTCCAATTTCAAATTCTATATCTTTTCTTTTAATGTCAGCGTAGCTCTTTTGTCGACTTTGGGCGGTTTTCAACCGTTGTTGAATTTGGATGATCTTCTCGGTAGTTTCTTGTATAATCTCCGGACCCGTAATCTGTCTATCCCCCACTTCACTCCAACAAATCGGAGACCTGCACTTTCTACCATAAAGTGCTTCAAACGGCGCCATCTCAATGCTTGAATGGTAGCTGTTGTTGTAGGAAAATTCTGCTAACGGTAGATGTCGATCCCAACTGTTTTCGAAATCAATAACACATGCTCGTAGCATGTCTTCAAGCGTTTGTATCGTCCTTTCGCTCTGCCCATCAGTTTGTGGATGATAGGCAGTACTCATGTCTAGACGAGTTCCTAATGCTTGCTGTAATGTCTGCCAGAATCTTGAAATAAATCTGCCATCCCTATCAGAGATAATAGAGATTGGTATTCCATGTCTGGAGACGACTTCCTTCAAATACAGTCGTGCTAACTTCTCCATCTTGTCATCTTCTCTTATTGGCAGGAAGTGTGCTGATTTGGTGAGACGATCAACTATTACCCAAATAGTATCAAAACCACTTGCAGTCCTTGGCAATTTAGTGATGAAATCCATGGTAATGTTTTCCCATTTCCATTCCGGGATTTCGGGTTGTTGAAGTAGACCTGATGGTTTCTGATGCTCAGCTTTGACCTTAGAACACGTCAAACATTCTCCTACGTATTTAGCAACATCGGCTTTCATACCCGGCCACCAAAAATGTTTCTTGAGATCCTTGTACATCTTCCCCGTTCCAGGATGTATTGAGTATCTGGTTTTATGAGCTTCTCTAAGTACCATTTCTCTCATATCTCCAAATTTTGGTACCCAAATCCTTTCAGCCCTATACCGGGTTCCGTCTTCCCGAATATTAATATGCTTCTCCGATCCTTTGGGTATTTCATCCTTTAAATTTCCCTCTTTTAAAACTCCTTGTTGCGCCTCCTTTATTTGAGTAGTAAGGTTATTATGAATCATTATATTCATAGATTTTACTCGAATGGGTTCTCTGTCCTTCCTGCTCAAGGCATCGGCTACCACATTTGCCTTCCCCGGGTGGTAACGAATCTCAAAGTCGTAATCATTTAATAATTCAATCCACCTACGCTGCCTCATATTCAGTTGTTTCTGATTAAATATGTGTTGAAGACTTTTGTGGTCGGTATATATAATACTTTTGACCCCATATAAGTAGTGCCTCCAAGTCTTTAATGCAAAAACAACCGCGCCTAATTCCAAATCATGCGTCGTATAATTTTGTTCGTGAATCTTCAATTGTCTAGACGCATAAGCAATCACCTTCGTTCGTTGCATTAATACACAACCGAGACCTTGCTTTGATGCATCACAATAAATCACAAAATCATCATTCCCTTCAGGCAATGACAATATAGGTGCCGTAGTTAGCTTTTTCTTCAATAACTGAAACGCTTTCTCTTGTTCATCATTCCATTCAAATTTCTTCCCTTTATGCGTTAATGCAGTCAAGGGTTTTGCTATTCTGGAAAAGTCTTGAATGAACCTTCTGTAGTAACCAGCTAGTCCTAAAAACTGGCGTATGTGTTTCGGAGTTTTCGGGGTTTCCCACTTTTCAACAGTTTCTATCTTTGCCGGATCCACCTTAATACCTTCTTTGTTCACTATGTGACCGAGGAATTGAACTTCTTCCAGCCAAAATGCACACTTTGAAAACTTAGCGTACAATTCTTCCTTCCTCAATACTTCTAACACCTTTCTCAAATGTTCACCGTGTTCTTGGTCATTCTTTGAGTAAATAAGTATGTCATCAATGAAAACAATGACAAACTTGTCAAGGTATGGTCCACACACTCGGTTCATAAGGTCCATGAACACAGCTGGTGCATTAGTTAAACCAAACGGCATGACCATGAACTCATAATGATCGTAACGTGTTCTGAAAGCAGTCTTTGGAATATCATCTTCTTTCACCCGCATTTGATGATACCCGGAACGTAAGTCAATCTTTGAATAAACAGACGAGCCTTGTAGTTGATCAAATAAGTCGTCGATTCTCGGTAGTGGGTAGCGGTTCTTGATGGTAAGTTTGTTCAACTCTCGGTAGTCGATACACAACCTGAATGTACCATCTTTCTTCTTGACAAACAAAACAGGAGCTCCCCACGGTGATGTGCTTGGTCGAATGAAACCACGCTCTAAAAGTTCTTGTAATTGGCTTTGCAGTTCTTTCATCTCACTGGGTGCGAGTCTGTAAGGAGCACGAGCTATTGGTGCAGCTCCTGGTACAAGATCTATTTGAAATTCAACGGATCGATGTGGGGGTAATCCCGGTAATTCTTTCGGAAATACATCGGGAAATTCTTTTGCAATGGGAACATCATTGATGCTCTTTTCTTCAGTTTGTACTTTCTCGACGTGTGCTAGAACAGCATAGCAACCTTTTCTTATTAGTTTTTGTGCCTTCAAATTACTAATAAGATGTAGCTTCGTGTTGCCCTTTTCTCCGTACACCATTAAGGGTTTTCCTTTTTCTCGTATAATGCGAATTGCATTTTTGTAACAAACGATCTCCGCTTTCACTTCTTTCAACCAGTCCATACCGATTATCACATCAAAACTCCCTAACTCTACTGGTATCAAATCAATCTTAAATGTTTCGCTAACCAGTTTAATTTCTCGATTCCGACATATATTATCTGCTGAAATTAATTTACCATTTGCTAATTCGAGTAAAAATTTACTATCCAAAGGCGTCAATGGACAACTTAATTTAGCACAAAAATCTCTACTCATATAGCTTCTATCCGCACCCGAATCAAATAAAACGTAAGCAGATTTATTGTCAATAAGAAACGTACCCGTAACAAGCTCCGGGTCTTCCTGTGCCTCTGCCGCATTAATATTGAAAACTCTTCCGCGGCCTTGTCCATTCGTGTTCTCCTGGTTCGGGCAATTTCTAATAATGTGGCCCGGTTTTCCACATTTATAACAAACTACATTGGCATAGCTTGCTCCGACACTACTTGCTCCGCCATTACTCGTTCCGACACCATTTGTTCCTTTTGTTCTATTAACCCCTGGTCCGTAGACCTCACACTTCGCCGCGCTATGACCATTTCTTTTACACTTGTTGCAAAATTTGGTGCAGAACCCCGAGTGATTCTTTTCACACCTTTGGCATAGCTGCTTCTGATTGTTGTTGTTGTTGCGGTTATTATTGTTGTTGGGATGATTGTTGTAGTTGCTGTTGTTGTTGTTGTTGTTGTTGGGCCGTTTGTTGTAGTTGCGATTGATGTTGCGATTGTTGGGATAATTTTTGCGATTATTGTTGTAATTGCTGTTGCTGTTGTATTGGTGATTCTTATCACCGTTTTCCTCCCACTTTCTTTTGACTTGCTTCACATTGGCCTCTTCAGCAGTCTGTTCTTTAATTCTTTCTTCAATTTGGTTCACGAGTTTGTGAGCCATTCTACATGCCTGTTGTATGGAGGCGGGCTCGTGTGAACTTATATCTTCTTGGATTCTTTCCGGTAATCCTTTCACAAACGCGTCGATCTTCTCTTCCTCATCTTCGAATGCTCCCGGACACAATAGGCACAATTCTGTGAATCGTCTTTCATACGTGGTAATATCAAATCCTTGGGTTCGTAACCCTCTAAGTTCTGTCTTGAGCTTATTGACCTCGGTTTTGGGACGGTACTTCTCGTTCATCAAGTGCTTGAATGCTGACCACGGTAGTGCGTACGCATCGTCTTGTCCCACTTGCTCTAGATAGGTATTCCACCATGTTAACGCAGAACCTGTGAAGGTATGCGTAGCGTACTTCACTTTGTCCTCTTCAGTACACTTACTTATGGCAAACACCGATTCGACCTTCTCGGTCCACCATTTCAATCCGATCGGTCCTTCGGTTCCATCAAATTCCAAAGGTTTGCAGGCAGTGAATTCTTTGTAGGTGCATCCTACACGATTTCCTGTACTGCTAGATCCAAGGTTATTGTTGGTATGTAGCGCAGCCTGTACTGCGGCTATGTTTGAAGCTAGAAAAGTACGGAATTCCTCTTCATTCATATTCACGGTGTGTCGAGTAGTCGGTGCCATTTCCTTCAAAATAGTTAAATGGAACAAGTTAATCATACAGAATATTAAGAGTAGTTAATAGTATTTCGTAGCATAATATGAACTCATTTATAAAAGCTTTTTCTTCATATTAGCGTTTTATAAGTTTAAATTCGGGTAGTACCTACCCGTTAAGTTCATACTTAGTAGCTAATATACAATTCAACTACTACAATTCTATATGAAAAACTGATTATAATAATATTTCGCGTTCAAACTTTTATACAATATTTTACAAACTTACAATACCGCTTATTTTACATAAAGCATGAAATATTGCACACAATAACTTTGATACAAGATAGTTGTGAAGATAATTCTAGCTAGTACACAAGTCGTTCAGCAAAGGCAATAAAGACACGTAATTCATACGTCCAGAAACAAGTCATGCATTCTGGTTTTACTAGGACTACTTCCCATCCTTGGTCTTGTGCAACATAACCGTTATGGCCGTTGATAAGACAGCGTGTTGTAGCGTCATCAAAGGGACGAGGGTTACGTAATGTCCAACAGTCCCGTAATAATCTAAAAACCTCATTTCTTACCCCAATTATCGACTCTGTCACTTGTGGAAACGTTTTGTTTAATAGTTGTAGCCCGATGTTCTTGTTCTCACTTTGGTGAGAAGCGAACATTACTAATCCGTAAGCATAACATGCTTCTTTATGTTGCATGTTAGCCGCTTTTTCTAAATCACGAAGTCCAATATTCGGATATATTGAGTCAAAATAATTTCTTAACCCGTTGCGTAAAATAGCATTTGGGTTCCCCGCAATATATGCGTCAAAGTAAACACATCGTAACTTATGGGTTTCCCAATGTGATATCCCCCATCTTTCAAACGAAAGTCTCTTATAAACCAAGACATTCTTGGAACGTTCTTCGAATGTCTTACAAACTGATCTCGCCTTAAATAGTTGTGCCGAAGAATTCTGGCCGACTCTAGACAAGATTTCATCAATCATGTCTCCGGGTAGGTCTCTTAAAATATTGGGTTGTCTATCCATTTTGTGTTTTTAAACTGTAAAATAGACAAGAGTTAGATTCATAAAAAAATACTTATTAATACAAGCAATTTTTACATATATCATAAAGCATAAGAACACTATATTACATATATTACACCACACGAATACAACTATCTTATTCCGACTCGCTCGTTTCTTCTTCTTCGGTTTTGGTTCGTTTTGCCAAGTTTCTAGGGATATATGATGTTCCCCTAATACGAGCCGTCGTTGTCCACATTGGTTTAGAAAAACCTGGTGGTTTAGAGGTTCCCGGGTCATTGTTACAACTTAAGGACTTCGGGGGTTGACGATACATATAAAGTTCATCGGGGTTGGAATTAGATTTCTCTATTTTTATGCCCTTTCCCTTATTATTTTCTTTTGCCTTTTCAAATTCAGTTGGGGTAATTTCTATAACATCATCGGAATTCTCGTCGGAATCCGATTCATCGGAGAATTGGTAATCCTCCCAATATTTTGCTTCCTTGGCGGAAACACCATTGACCATAATTAACCTTGGTCGATTGGTTGAGGATTTTCTTTTACTTAACCGTTTTATTATTTCCCCCACCGGTTCTATTTCTTCATCCGGTTCCGATTCTTCTTCCGGTTCAGATTCTTCTTCCGGTTCCGACTCTTCTTCCGGTTCCTCTTCGGGAACTTGTGAATCAGTCCACAAATCATTCCAATTTACATTTGACTCTTCATTATTATTAGGTGAGTCAATGGGACTTGTTCTAGAGGTAGACATCTATCACATAATATCAAACACGTTAAGAGATTAATATATCACATAATATTCATATGTTAAAAATATATAGTTTCCAACAAAAATGTTAAGCAATCATTTTTAAAGAAAACACGGTCGAAGTCCAGACTCACTAATGCATCCTAACAAACTCGATAAGACACACTAATGCAAATTTTCTGGTTCTCTAAGACCAACGCTCTGATACCAACTGAAATGTCCCGTTCTTATTGACTAAAAACGTTCCATATTAATTGATTTCGTTGCGAGGTTTTGACCTCTATATGAGACGTTTTTCAAAGACTGCATTCATTTTTAAAACAAACCATAACCTTTATTTCATAGATAAAGGTTTTAAAAAGCTTTACGTAGATTATCAAATAATGATAATCTAAAATATCCTGTTTACACACGACCATTACATAATGGTTTACAATACAAATATGTTACAACAAAATAAGTTTCTTGAATGCAGTTTTTACACAATATCATACAAGCATGGACTCCAAATCTCGTCCTTATTTAAGTATGCGACAGCGGAAGCTCTTAATAATCACCTGAGAATAAACATGCTTAAAACGTCAACAAAAATGTTGGTGAGTTATAGGTTTAACCTATATATATCAAATCATAATAATAGACCACAAGATTTCATATTTCAATACACATCCCATACATAGAGATAAAAATCATTCATATGGTGAACACCTGGTAACCGACATTAACAAGATGCATATATAAGAATATCCCCATCATTCCGGGACACCCTTCGGATATGATATAAATTTCGAAGTACTAAAGCATCCGGTACTTTGGATGGGGTTTGTTAGGCCCAATAGATCTATCTTTAGGATTCGCGTCAATTAGGGTGTCTGTTCCCTAATTCTTAAATTACCAGACTTAATAAAAAGGGGCATATTCAATTTCGATAATTCAACCATAGAATGTAGTTTCACGTACTTGTGTCTATTTTGTAAATCATTTATAAAACCTGCATGTATTCTCATCCCAAAAATATTAGATTTTAAAAGTGGGACTATAACTCACTTTCACAGATTTTACTTCGTCGGGAAGTAAGACTTGGCCACTGGTTGATTCACGAACCTATAACAATATATACATATATATCAAAGTATGTTCAAAATATATTTACAACACTTTTAATATATTTTGATGTTTTAAGTTTATTAAGTCAGCTGTCCTCGTTAGTAACCTACAACTAGTTGTCCACAGTTAGATGTACAGAAATAAATCGATAAATATTATCTTGAATCAATCCACGACCCAGTGTATACGTATCTCAGTATTGATCACAACTCAAACTAAATATATTTTGGAATCAACCTCAACCCTGTATAGCTAACTCCAACATTCACATATAGAGTGTCTATGGTTGTTCCGAAATATATATAGATGTGTCGACATGATAGGTCGAAACATTGTATACGTGTCTATGGTATCTCAAGATTACATAATATACAATACAAGTTGATTAAGTTATGGTTGGAATAGATTTGTTACCAATTTTCACGTAGCTAAAATGAGAAAAATTATCCAATCTTGTTTTACCCATAACTTCTTCATTTTAAATCCGTTTTGAGTGAATCAAATTGCTATGGTTTCATATTGAACTCTATTTTATGAATCTAAACAGAAAAAGTATAGGTTTATAGTCGGAAAAATAAGTTACAAGTCGTTCTTGTAAAGGTAGTCATTTCAGTCGAAAGAACGACGTCTAGATGACCATTTTAGAAAACATACTTCCACTTTGAGTTTAACCATAATTTTTGGATATAGTTTCATGTTCATAATAAAAATAATTTTCTCAGAATAACAACTTTTAAATCAAAGTTTATCATAGTTTTTAATTAACTAACCCAAAACAGCCCGCGGTGTTACTACGACGGCGTAAATCCGGTTTTACGGTGTTTTTCGTGTTTCCAGGTTTTAAATCATTAAGTTAGCATATCATATAGATATAGAACATGTGTTTAGTTGATTTTAAAAGTCAAGTTAGAAGGATTAACTTTTATTTGCGAACAAGTTTAGAATTAACTAAACTATGTTCTAGTGATTACAAGTTTAAACCTTCGAATAAGATAGCTTTATATGTATGAATCGAATGATGTTATGAACATCATTACTACCTTAAGTTCCTTGGATAAACCTACTAGAAAAGAGAAAAGTGGATCTAGCTTCAATGGATCCTTGGATGGCTCGAAGTTCTTGAAGCAGAATCATGACACGAAAACAAGTTCAAGTAAGATCATCACTTGAAATAAGATTGTTATAGTTATAGAAATTGAACCAAAGTTTGAATATGATTATTACCTTGTATTAGAATGATAACCTACTGTAAGAAACAAAGATTTCTTGAGGTTGGATGATCACCTTACAAGATTGGAAGTGAGCTAGCAAACTTGAAAGTATTCTTGATTTTATGAAACTAGAACTTTTGGAATTTATGAAGAACACTTAGAACTTGAAGATAGAACTTGAGAGAGATCAATTAGATGAAGAAAATTGAAGAATGAAAGTGTTTGTAGGTGTTTTTGGTCGTTGGTGTATGGATTAGATATAAAGGATATGTAATTTTGTTTTCATGTAAATAAGTCATGAATGATTACTCATATTTTTGTAATTTTATGAGATATTTCATGCTAGTTGCCAAATGATGGTTCCCACATGTGTTAGGTGACTCACAAGGGCTGCTAAGAGCTGATCATTGGAGTGTATATACCAATAGTACATACATCTAAAAGCTGTGTATTGTACGAGTACGAATACGGGTGCATACGAGTAGAATTGTTGATGAAACTGAACGAGGATGTAATTGTAAGCATTTTTGTTAAGTAGAAGTATTTTGATAAGTGTCTTGAAGTCTTTCAAAAGTGTATGAATACATATTAAAACACTACATGTATATACATTTTAACTGAGTCGTTAAGTCATCGTTAGTCGTTACATGTAAATATTGTTTTGAAACCTTTAGGTTAACGATCTTGTTGAATGTTGTTAACCCATTGTTTATTATAACAAATGAGATATTAAATTGTTATATTATCATGATATTATGATATATAATATATCTCAGTATGATGTATATACAGTTAAATGTCGTTACAACGATAATCGTTACATATATGTCTCGTTTCGAAATCATTAAGTTAGTAGTCTTATTTTTACATATGTATTTCATTGTTAATACACTTAATAATATATTTACTTATCATTTAACATAATTAACCAAGTGTATCAATATCTTAATATGATTCATATGTACCTAGTAAGACGTTGTTATAACGATAATCGTTATATATATCGTTTTCGAGTTTCTTAAATTAATAGTCTCATTTTTATGTATATAACTCATTGTTAAAATACCTAATGAGATACATACTTATAATAAAAACATGTTAACTATATATATAACCATATATATGTCATCGTATAGTTTTTACAAGTTTTAACGTTCGTGAATCACCGGTCAACTTGGGTGGTCAATTGTCTATATGAAACATATTTCAATTAATCAAGTCTTAAAAAGTTTGATTGCTTAACATGTTGGAAACATTTAATCATGTAAATATCAATCTCAATTAATATATATAAACATGGAAAAGTTCGGGTCACTACACAAAGCGTGTAGCATTAGACCATGGTTTAGTTCACAGGAAGTCTTCATTTCGTAAAAACCTAAAAAAAATAAAAATTCAGAATGGGGGGAGAAGACTAGTTCTTTAGGGTCTGCTAGGGAAAGACCATTCGGGTTCCATTTTCGAGAACTACACGAAAACAGAAAAACTAACTCTAACAGATATACATATTATCCTTTAAAAGACTTGATTCTCCCCATACTTAGTTAGCTGTGGTATCGAAATTGTGATTAACTTCGTTGTCAACTTCCATTGTACTATCTATGTAATGTTTAACTCTGTGACCATTAACTTTAAATTCAATTCCATTTAAATTTATTAATTCTATCGTTCCGTATGGGAAAACTCTTTTGACTATAAATGGTCCAGACCATCTTGATTTCAATTTTCTAGGAAATAGCTTGAATCGTGAATTGAAAAGAAGAACTCTGTCTCCTTCTTTAAATTCTTTTAAACTTCTGATTCTTTTATCATGCCATTTCTTCATTCTTTCTTTATAGATTAACGAATTTTCGTATGCTTCATGTCTTAATTCTTCTAATTCGTTTAGTTGACTTAACCGTAGACGTCCAGCTTCATGTAAATCAAGATTACATGTCTTGAAAGCACAAAATGCTTTGTGTTCAATTTCTACTGGAAGATGACATGCTTTTCCATAAACGAGTTTAAAAGGTGTGGTTCCAATTGGAGTTTTGTAGGCTGTTCTAAAAGCCCAGAGTGCATCCTCCAATTTAATGGACCATTCCTTCGGATTTGATCCTACGGTTTTTTCTAGAATACGTTTTAAAGCTCGGTTGGTATTTTCAACTTATCCACTTGTTTGTGGATGATATGCGGTGGAGATTTTATGAGTGACTCCATATCTTTTAAGAACTTTCTCAAGTTGATTATTACAAAAATGAGTTCCCCGATCACTTATTAAAGCTTTCGGTGTTCCAAACCTTGCAAAAAGACATTTTAAAAAGTTGACTACAACTCGTGCATCGTTAGTTGGGAGAGCTTGTGCTTCCGCCCATTTAGATACATAATCAATGGCTACGAGAATATAGAGATTATTATGAGATTTTGGAAATGGACCCATAAAGTCAATACCCCAAATGTCAAATACTTCACATACTTGAATGACATTTTGTGGCATTTCATCACGTTAACTTATTTTTCCGGCCCTTTGACATGCATCACAGGATTTGCAAAGAAGGTGTGCGTCTTTGTAAATTGTAGGCCAATAGAATCCAGCATCATAAACTTTTCTTGTTGTTATTGAGGCCCATAATGCCCTCCTGTTGGTCCTGTGTGACAATGGTTTAAAATTTTACTAGCTTCATCTCTGAATATACATCGGCGTATTATTCCATCTGGACAACTTTTAAACAAATGTGGATCTTCCCAAAAATAGTGTTTTATATCACTGAAGAATTTCTTTCGTTTTTGGTACGATAATCCTTTTTCAAGGAATCCACATACTAAGTAGTTTGCATAGTCTGCAAACCATGGAATTTCATTATAATCTATCTTCAATAGATATTCATCAGGAAAGTTGTCTTGTATGGCCGATTCATTTAGAACTTCTAATTCAGGATTTTCAAGGCGAGAAAGATGATCAGCGGCGAGATTTTCTGCTCCTCTTTTATCTCGGTTTTCAATATCGAACTCTTGTAAGAGTAAGATCCAACGGATTAATCTTGGTTTGGCATCTTGTTTCGAAAATAGGTATCTGAGAGCAGAATGGTCGGTATAGACCACCGTTTTTGCTAGAACGAGATATGAATGAAATTTGTCAAAAGCAAAGACAATAGCAAGGAGTTCTTTTTCAGTAGTTATGTAGTTTGTTTGTGCTCCTTGTAACGTCTTACTAGCATAATATATAGGTTGAAATCGTTTTTCAATCCTTTGTCTTAAAACGGCTCCCATTGCAAAATCACTTGCATCGCACATTAGTTCAAACGGTAGATTCCAATTTGGTGTTATCATGATCGGCGCATTAGTGAGTTTCTCTTTAAGAATATTAAAAGATTTGATATATTCATCTGAAAAGATGAATGGAGCATCTTTTCTAGGAGTTTATTCATAGGAGTGGCATTTTTAGAAAAATCTTTTATGAAACATCGGTAAAAACCGGCATGCCATAGAAAACTCCTAACTCCTCTAACATTGGTGGGATGTGGAAGTTTAGCAATTACATCTACTTTAGCTCTATCCACTTCAATTCCTTCCTTTAAAATTTTATGACCAAGAACGATGCCTTCTTTAACCATGAAAAGGCATTTCTCCCAATTAAGTACTAGATTTGATTGTTCGCATCTAATAAGCATTTGTTCAAGATTAACTAAACATGATTCAAATGTATCACCGAAGACTGAAAAGTCATCCATGAAAACTTCCATGCATTCTTCTATCATGTCGTGAAAAATCGCCATCATGCACCTTTGAAAGGTTGCAGGGGCGTTGCAAAGTCCAAATGGCATGCGTTTGTAAGCAAAAGTACCATAAGGGCACGTGAATGTGGTTTTCTCTTGATCTTCGGGTGCTATTGGAATTTGAAAATATCCGGAAAATCCATCAAGAAAACAATAATAACTATTTCCGGCTAATCTTTCCAACATTTGATCAATGAAAGGTAAGGGAAAGTGATCTTTTCTGGTGGCGTCATTTAATTTTCTATAATCAATACATACACGCCATCCAGTTACAGTCCTAGTAGGAATAAGTTCATTTTTCTCATTTGTAATGACAGTCATGCCACCCTTCTTAGGCACGCATTGAACTGGGCTTACCCATGAACTATCAGAAATTGGATAAATTAAACCTGCATCTAGCAGTTTAATAATTTCTTTTTTAACAACATCTTGCATATTAGGATTTAGTCTTCGTTGGCGTTGCACATACGTTTTATGACCTTCTTCTATAAGGATTTTATGTGTGCAATACGAAGGACTTATTCCTTTAATATCATGAATCTTCCATGCAATGACTGGTTTATGAGCTTTCAACACAGAAATGAGTTGTGATTTCTCACGATTCAGTAAGAGAAGACGATATTATTACAGGTAATTCAGATTCACCATGTAAATAAGCGTATTCCAAATGGTTTGTGTGACGACCCGGGAATTTCCGACTAAATTTAAACTTAATCTTTATATGATTTCGATACGATAAACAAAGTATGTAATGTTGAGTCTAGAAAATTTTGAAACGATGTTCATATATTCAATTGACTTTCGAATGTTCCTGATGATTCATGAACCATTGCTTGTAAGTATGTGTATATATAAATATATATATAATATATACAATAAAATGAACATTAATAAACTATTATATACATTTATTGTTATAAATAAATATGTACAATAAAATACATTGTGATAAAGACTATTATTTTATATGTATATTTCTTGTATATATATATTGTTATATTTAACTTAATTATTTAATATATATTTATTTGCGTAGTAAATTTCGTTATTTAAAACTGTTTATATATATACATAGTGTAAATTAAATATAGTTAATTTTTGAGCTTAAATGGTAAACGTCTGTAACACTCGGTTGACATTTCTTTAGTGTTCATAATGATATATTACATATGTATGAAGATTTAAAATGAAAGTTGAACTGTAAATCGATTACGAAGATTTTAGGCTTCATGAAAATATTTTTACCTTTTTAAGATTAAATACTAGTACTCCGTACATATAAATTGGAACAGAAAATAAATAATTATCAAATTTTTTTATCAGGTTTCAAACAGTTAATGAGTGAAATAATTAAATATATTTATTCTAAAAGTTTGGGATTTTTAGGAACACTTTTATACGCTAACTGTTTAGCAATGGACACGATATAGCCATCCATCTAAAACTGTCGGTAGATATTTAGAGCCTCCTATTGATCAATCACGTTTTAAGAATATATAGATATATTTTATATTATAATAAACTGTCTATTACTTTCCCACTTTTGGAATCACACAGACCCCACACAAATTAAAGATCCGTGAACTCAATTGATAATTTTGTGGATTACTGTTTTTGCATTAGTTGTCTTCCATCAACTATTTAAAAACAAAGACAATATATATACCAATGATAGATATCACCCACCATCTCATACTTCCTATCAAACCCACCAACTTTTTATCTAATCATCAATGAATCCATAAAATTCATGTCTTTTCCCACACCTCAAAAATTGTTCATGTACTCTTACAAATTCATAACTATACGAAATATGTATTAAAAATGCATATATATTCAGTAACATGGGATAGAGTTATGAATCACATTGCAAATGGAGAGTTATACTCCAATGCATACTCAAAGATCCGACACCACCATGGATTCCATCACTACCATCGGCTCACCCTCACAACCCACCATAATCGCCATACCATGATCATAAA
Source organism: Rutidosis leptorrhynchoides (assembly GCF_046630445.1). NCBI lineage: Eukaryota > Viridiplantae > Streptophyta > Magnoliopsida > Asterales > Asteraceae > Rutidosis > Rutidosis leptorrhynchoides. Next base: position 301,481,011 of record NC_092337.1, read on the forward strand.
CCATTATCTTCGCATTTTCTATCTTCAACTTACATCAACCACAACAACCAATCGATCACCATCTATCTTTCTTGTTCCTTCTTCTCGAACCCAAGCAAACACACCTCCTACTCGATCAATTCTGCTACTATTTCAGTCACCAACCAAACCGAAACCTTTCTTGTTTTACTTACGATTGTCAACCAAACCAAACACCTCATCATCATATAATATCACTTGTTACTTTTAATTGTGCTCATATTTGGCTAAACAACCACCACGTGGTCCACGTGTTGCTACGGTTAACGACTAGTCAAGAACCCAACATCACCATCGATTTACAACTGCCATTAAACTATTATTTTTGTCAAGGTCACTACCACCGTTAGACCATTTACAGTGGCTGCTCTTTTTCTGATCAAACCATCGAAACTTATATATTTTTTTACGATGATAACAAGTTGATAATTACAGGTACAAATAATTCCATATTCTTGCTCTTATATATTTTTTTTTTGCTTCTGGCTTGATTAGAACCCAAACACCCAACAACCCTAATAGACTAGGTATCACTTCTATTGCTATCTGATTCTATTCGGTTTAAAAACAAGAAAACAGAAACCTTCACCAATTCGACACCATTACAACAGAATACGTTGATATTTTCTTAAACCTTATTTCCAAATATTGTATCACGATGGACTTGATGATACATGATGACGACGATTAGGAAAAAGGATGATTATGATTTTATGTTAGAAGATAATGTTGAATGATGTTGATGATGATGTTCACGATGATGAAGATAATGTTCATGATGATGAAGATGATGATAATTTATAATCATGATTAATGGCTACCTTTTTATGTTATTTTATTTGAAGTCAGATGGAGCAGGATCTATTTAATCTGGTCGATTTAATTAACGGGCCATAGTTGGGCCGAATATTTTTTGGGCTTAGATAATCTAGATATTGGGCCGTATCCTGTTGTAATATGGGGCTGAGACAGAATAGAACTGGATATGTATACAGGGGTTACGACATAATTCAGAAAATAGAAAATGGATGAATGGTTAAGGGAGTTTTCAGGGTAACGAGAGGTCGCGGGTTCGAGTCCCATCCCGGGCAGTTTATTTATTTTTAATGCTTCTAAGGTATTATTTATTATTATTATTATTATTATTATTATTATTATTATTATTATTATTATTATTATTATTATTATTAGAGACATATTGTACATATATTTTATTATCATTATATCTATTAACATTATTATTACTATTATTATTATTATCAATATTATTATTATTATTAGTATTATTATTATAATTATCATTTTTAACATTAATATTATTATTATCATTATTATTGATTTAACTAAAGTTACTAATAGTATTATTATTTATAATTATTACTTATAGCATAAGCATAATAATATTACAAGTTACTATTTTTTTATATACTTAACTAACATGTTATTATAATATTAAATTATATATTTTATATATATAACATAACCTATTATAGGTACTAATATAATTATACATAAAAATATTAATATTAATACATTATAAAATATATATAAACTTTACTCTATTACAAGTATATGTATTAATATATACATATATATATGAATGATATAGGTTCGTGAATCCGGGGTCAACCCTGCATTGTTCAGTAGCGTCTTATGTATTTTTACTACAAAATACATTAGGTGAGTTCATTTGAATCCCTTTTACTCTTTAAATTTTTGGGACTGAGAATACATGCAAATGCTTTATTAACTGTTTTACAATAATTATATGCGTGAGTTTCATTAATCCCTTTTTAAATGCTTTCGCAATATATATTTTGGGACTGAGAATACATGCGCTGTTTTTATAACTGTTTTACGAAATGGACACAAGTATCGAAACTACATTATATGGTTGAATTATCGAAATCGAATGTGCCCCTTTTTATTAAGTCTGGTAATCTAAGAATTAGGGAACAGACACCCTAGTTGACGCGAACTCTAAAGATAGATCTATCGGGCCCAACAAGCCCCATCCAAAGTACCGGATGCTTTAGTACTTCGAAATTTATATCATGTCCGAAGGAGGATCCCGAAATGATGGGGATATTCTTATTTGCATATTGTGAATGTCGGTTACCAGGTGTTCAATCCATATGAATGATATTTTTGTCTCTATGCATGGGACGTATGTTTATGAGAAATGGAAATATGAAATCTTGTGGTCTATTAAAATTATGAAATGATTATTTATGTTAAACTAATGAACTCACCAACCTTTTGGTTGACCCTTTAAAGCATGTTTATTCTCAGGTACGAAAGAAACATTCCGCTGTGCATTTGCTCATTTGTAAAGACATTATTTGGAGTCGATCATCGCAATGGAACCAGATGTTGGTGACTTCGTCCAGATGGATTAGGACGGGTCCTTTCAGTTTGGAAGTGGCTTTAACTCTAATGTTGGAGGTTCTTCTATCGATGATTTATATCGATCTCTGTCTTCTTCTTTTAGCATTTGAATTTCTTCTGTTGTTGGTTCATATCCATTAGCTATTAGTGTAGCTAACATTTCAACTTCATCAATTGGTTCAGTTCCTTCTCCTAAAGAACATTCTCCTGTTCCTTGTAATTCTGGAAATTCTTCTAATAATTCTGCATGTGAATCTATAGTTTGAATATAATAACATGTATCATCTGCAGATTGCGGTTGTTGCATTGCTCTATCAACTGAAAAGGTAACACTCTCGTCCTCTATACTTAGGGTCAGTTTCTTACCAAACACGTCTATCATTGCTTTAGCCGTGTTTAATAATGGTCTTCCTAATATGAGAGGAACTTGAGAATCTTCTTCCATGTCCAGAACAACAAAATCTACTGGAAATACTAAAGTACCAACTTTAACTAGCATGTTTTCCATTATCCCTCTAGGATATTTTATTGATCTATCGGCTAGTTGTATACTTATTCTGGTTGGTTTCAATTCTCCAAGGTCTAGTTTAGTGTATAGTGAATACGACATTAAATTTATACTAGCACCTAAGTCTGCTAATGCTTCTATTGAACTAAGACTACCCAGAAAACATGGAATTGTGAAACTTCCTGGATCAGATAGTTTTTCTGGTATCTTATTCAACAGCACTACTGAACAATTAGCATTCATAGTAACAGCCGAGAGTTCTTCCATTTTCTTTCTATTTGTGATTAGATCTTTCAGAAATTTAGCATATCTAGGCATTCATGAAATTACATCAATGAAAGGAAGATTTACATTTATTTGTTTAAACATATCCAAGAATTTGGATTGCTCGACTTCAAGTTTCTCTTTTTTCAATTTACTCGGGTTAGGAAGTGGTGGTTGGTATGGTTTAACATAAGGTTTAGCCTTAACTGTGTTATCTTCATTAACCTTTTCAACTACCGGTTCTTTTTCCTTATCTTGTTCAGGTTGTGGTTCTTGTGGAGTAGGAATAGCTTCATCAGAAGTTACAGGTATTTCAGGTGGTTTAAGTGTTGTACCACTTCTTGTGGTAATGGCTTTAGCTGTTTCATTCCGGGGGTTAGCATTTGTATCACTAGGTAAACTTCCCGGTTTTCTTTCACATATTAACCTTGCTTGGTTACTTACTTCTTGTTCCAAGTTTTGAATAGAAGCTTGTTGATTTCTAAATGCTTGAGCATTTTGTTCATTAGTTTGTTTCTGAGATGTGAAAAACTGCGTTTGAGTTTCAACTAGCTTTGTCATCATATCTTCTAAATTCGGCTTTTTATCATCGGGTTGTGGTGGTTTGTTTTGAAAATTAGGTCTTTGCTGATTGTAAGTATTATTGGATACTTGTTGATTACTAGGACCTTGTTGGTTGTTGTATGGAATATTTCGGTTATAATTCTGGTTTTGATTGTAGATCGGTCTTGGCGGTTGATAATTATTCTGATAATTATTTCCAGGCCTTTGGTTTAGATATGAAACATTCTCTCTTTGTTCCATTGTTAGCTCAATACTGAGACAATCTTTTGTCAAATGTGGTCCTCCACACTGCTCACAACCAATTCGTATTGAGTGGATATCTTTAGTCATCTTTTCTATTCGTCTCTTGACAGCATCTATCTTTGCAGAAATGGAATCTAACTCATAGCTAGAATCGGCTCTAGCTGCTTTAGATGATCTAACGATATCTTTTTCTTGGTGCCACTCATGTGAGTGGGAAGCAGTGTTATCAATAATTTTGTAAGCATCAGTTTCGGTTTTCTTCATAATAGAACCACCAGCTGCTATATCGATGTCTTTCCTTGTAGTGATGTCGCATCCTTGGTAGAATATTTGTACTATTTGACAGGTGTCTAAGCCATGTTGCCGACATCCTCTTAATAACTTTCCAAATCTTGTCCATGCCTCATATAGAGTTTCATTCGGTTTCTGTGTGAACGTAAAAATTTCTCCTTGAAGTCTTACGGCTTTAGATGCAGGAAAGAATTGTTTAAGAAATTTTTCAACTAAAACGTCCCATGTATCAATCGCCCCTTCAGGTAACGATTCCAACCAATCTTTGGCTTCTCCCTTTAAAGTCCAGGGAAATAACATGAGATACATCTGTTCATCCTCAACTTCTCTTATTTTAAATAGTGTGCAGATCCTATTAAAGGTACGAAGATGTTCATTTGGATCTTCCTTCGGCGCACCACTAAATTGGCATTGATTAGTCACCATATGTAGAATTTGTCCTTTGATTTCATAATCTGGCTCATTAATGTCTGGATGAGTAATTGCGTGACCTTGGCCAGTGCGTTTAGCTCTCATTCGGTCTTTCATGCTTAAAGGTTCCAGATTCTCCATAATTGAATTTGTTGAATCAGAATCACTAGAGGATTCTGATTTAATGGTTCGTTCCTCAACAATCTCTGTTTGAATGATTGGTGGTTCTGGAGGAAAAATTAATGGTTCAGGATCTACGAATCGTCCCTGAATATTTTCCGGATTCTCAATTGTGAGGTCGGGTACAAAAAATGGATTATCGGAAATTTGAATTGGAGTACTTGGTCGACTGGATGACGATTCTAAAGAAAAATCAACGGCGGTAATATTTGCTAGATGTCTTGATCGAGTTACAGGTGGTGAACGTACAAAAGGTGGTGAACGTCTTGCTCGGTGCATTCACTGAATATCCTATTAGTTTTTAAAAGGAAAGAAAAATTATATAAGTTATCCAATTAATAGACTTTTCTGATTTTGCCCACGTTTCGAATAGCCAAAAGATGCAGCAGAGGGGCCGGATTCGTTTGGTCTCAATATAATTGAGGACTGTTTGGCTCCAATAACCCGGTCCACGTACAAATCCAACTATTACTACGAACCAGAAAATTTTGATGTCTATCAATTTAACCACTTAAAATAAATTTTCGTAATTTTAAGAAATTTAGATAAGAAGTAGAATAAAAGTCTATGTCCTAAAACTAGAATTGCGAGAAATAAGAAAGAAAAAGAGCGCGTCGAAAAAGAAAAGGGGTTGAAAAATAAAAGGCGTCGAAAAATAAGAAATAATAAAAAAAAATGACTTATAGAACTTAAAAACACTCGACTAACCCAACCTTATTACTATCACTAACTTAAAATTATAATCGCAAATTGAGATTACTAATTGGAGTGATAATTGATACATAGGTAAAAGGCGTCGAAAAATAAAAATAAGAAAGTAGCGCGTTGAAACTTAAAAAGGCACTAAAAACTAAAAATTAAAAGTTGCTTATAAAAATATTAAAGCGTACAAGTAAAACTATATCCCAAATGGCAATAACTTAAAAAGAAACTAAAACTTAAAAAGGCTTCGCAAAATTCTAAAGCACCTAAATCTTAGTCTAAAGAAAAAGCACTTAAGGGATTTTACGGCAAGGCCTAAAAATCTAAAAATAAAAATAACTATGGAAAAAACTATATTTTAAAACTAAAAATGAGCGAAAAATACAAATATTATGCTAAAACAAATAAAAAGAGACAAAATATAAAAATATACTAAAAGTTATAAAAAGTACAATTTTTATAAAAATATTATTTTTATATTATTTATTTATTAAAACTTTTAATTTTACAATTTAATTAAACTAAATAAACTAAATATATAAATTAAATAAATAACTAAACAATTAAATAAACTAAACTTAATTAATTAAAAAGTAAAACCTAATTAGGGTTTTTAATTAATAATAATAATAATAATTACGTAATGATGCCTGATTAGGGCTTCTGTGTACCCGTGTCAGAGTTCCTCCGCGAGTCGCGGTTCTCGAAGCTGGAAAACTCCGCAAGTCGCGGGGTTCGAAATTTCAGATTAGGTGCAGGCCAAAAATCGTTCGTTTCAGTTTTTTTTATTTTTTTTATTTTCTGTTTAAATATTTAAATAAAATTTTTATAAAAACTAAATAAAACTTATGTTTTAAAAACTAAAATAAAAATAGAAATACTTTATAATTTTATAAAAATAAAAATCTAAAAAAAATAGATTTATATATATTTATTTTTTTTCGGTTTTTTAATTTTTTTTTTAAATTTTAAATAAACACAAAATATTTAAATAAAACTTATATTTTTTATAAAATAAAAATAAAGAAACTTTATAAAACTTAAATATTTAACAAACTCTTAAAAATATTTATATTTTTGTTTTTCTTTTTATATTTTTGAATATTTAAAACGTATTTTTACAAAAACGTATTTTTTTATATTAGTAAACTAAAAATAATTTTTTTTTTATATTAGCGTTACGCTTCCTCATTTTAAGCTAGATGTTCCCCGGCAGCGGCGCCAAAAATACTTGATGTCATGCGAGGTGTATATAAAATAGCTTTATATTTTACAAGGAAATACTATTAAATGCGATACAATTTTACACAAGATATTTATTTATTTATAGAATGGATATACTTAAACCTTGCTACAACACTTATAGGCAGTGTACCTAATCGTACAGTAGTGTAGTTTTTAGTAAGTCCGGTTCGTTCCACAGGGAATCTTTTAATCAAAGCTTAACGCTATATTAGTTTACTATTATAAAAATACAAATATATAAATAAATAATATTATTATTATAAAGGGGAGTTTTTACCGTTTAATGACCGGTTTGTCGATTTTAAAACTTTAGTTGCAGTTAAAACAAAATGTAAAATATTAAATAGATAAAAGACTTAATTTAAAGAGTAAAGTAAATAACGATAATGAAATTGCGATAAATAAAAGTGCGATAAAATAAACTTGCGATAATTAAAAAGTACGAAAATTAAAAGTGCAATTAAATACAATAACCATAAAAGTGCGATAATTAGAAGTGCAATTAAATATAAAATAAAGGAAATTAAATATGAAATAAAAGAATTATGCTTATTTAAACTTCCGTAATCATGATGTATGACATGTTGATTTTAGTTTTAAGCCCATGGGTTAATTGTCCTTTGTCCTAGATTATTTAATATGTCCATAACAGTCCATCAGTCATAAATATAAAGTGCGAGTGTCCTCGTCAAATAATCCTTATACCCGAAGTTAAATATTCCAACTAATTGCGGACTTAAACTGTAACAAGATTTTAATTCTTTGTTTAATAATTACACCAGGTTATCGACTGCGTGTAACCCAAGGTTTTAATACTTTGTTAACAATTATGCCAAGTGTCCTTGTACATAATTTCACCCCTGTTTTAATAATTCTAGTGGCTATTAATCCATTCCCGTGTCCGGTTAAATGAACGATTATTCGTACATATAAATACCCCGCCCATCGTGTCCGATCGAGTATATATGGTTATTTATAGGGACGTTCAATTGTAAATCTTTATATTAAAATTAACAAACTATCATTTAGTTAAACAAATATAAAGACCATTAATAGCCCATAGTCTAATTTCCACAAGTGTCGTTCTTTTGTCCAAACCCCAATTATGGTACAAAGTCCAATTACCCAATTTTAGTAATTAGCCCAACATCATGATTACTTCGTTTTAAATAAGCATAATAATAACTTAGCTACGAGACATTAAATTAAAAAGGTTGAACATAACTTACAATGATTAAAAATAGCGTAGCGTTACACGGACAGAATTTCGACTTACACCCTTACAACATTCGCTAACATACCCTTATTATTAGAATTAAAATTAAAATTAAAATTAAAATATAAATATAAATATATACTACGTATATAGATAGAGAGATTGATATTATGGATGGAAAAATGGTGCACCAAAGCTCGATTTTTATAGGCCTGTGATCTGGAAAAGGGGCTCATGCGATCGCATGGATTTATGCCGTCCAGGCCATGCGATCGCATGGCCAGCTGGGGAGAGCCACTTTTGGTTGTTTTCTTCTGCCGACGTTTATTTAAATATAATATAATATATATATTAATTTTAAGAATTAATTTTATATTATATTATATTCATATGCATAGTTGACTTGTAATTTTTAGTCCGTTGCGTCGAGCGTTGAGAGTTGACTCTGGTCCCGGTTCCGAATTTTCGAACGTCCTTGCGTACAATTTAATATCTTGTACTTTTCGTTTTGAATCTTGTACTCTTGTAATTTTGAGACGTTTCTTATCAATAATTGGAACCTCATTGATTGTATTTTGTACTTTTGAGCTTTTTGGTCGTTTGCGTCTTCAATTTGTCGAATCTGTCTTTTGTCTTCACCTTTTATTATTTAAACGAATATCACTTGTAAATAGGACAATTGCAACTAAAAGCTTGTCTTTCTTGAGGAATAATGCTATGAAATATATGTTCGTTTTTAGCATTATCAAATATTCCCACACTTGAGCGTTGCTTGTCCTCAAGCAATATAGTCTTGAAATACTAGAATCACTTCTTTATTCTTCACACTTTGTACATCGGTGATTTTCTTTACGGCGGTATAAACAATGGTAGTAACGATGTGGTTTACAGTCCCACATGACTATAAAATTTAGATCCATTAAGGAAATTGGATCTTTATAAAAATATTTGATCTTTTGAAAATTAAATCTAGTTTTTACCCTAGATAAGTTTTCCGGAATAACCCTTCACCGGTGTTTGCAAAATATTTTTGTGGGCTTCGTGGGTTTCAGATTTGAAAATTTTAGCTCAAAACTTGTGGTTTTGTGTCACCCACTTGCTAACCTTGTATTAGGAAAGCAACACATCCAGTATACTTGCTCCGTATATTACCTTTCGATAAACTACCGTCCGGTTATAAAGGAAAGTGTTGAACAAGCAACTGTTAAGGCAATGTCCCCTGACATGCTTTTAATTATGGTCTATAACGTGTCGGACGAAATTACTATCCTTTGTAGGAGCAATAGTAAAGCTCACCCTTATGATTTTTCGGTCTGGCACAAGGTCATGTCTTCGACCATGCTATGCAACCACCGTTCTTACGGTTGACACCCGATTTGGTTCAGGTGACCTAATGAATTCCAGGTGAATTCCTAGGATTTTACGTTCAATGGTAATGAACGCATTGAAAATGGATTTTCAGAAAACAAATCGGTTTATAATTTGATCAAAATATTTTTTCGTTCAAGCTCGAGTTTAGATATCATTGAATTCCATGAGTTTGAATTCTCAATCTTTAAGGTCAATCTCTAGGATTGAGTAATATCAGGCTTAAAAGCTGATTTTTGATCTTTTAAGGAGATTATCCTTTCTGGGGATCTGATTTATTAGTCTTATCAAGCTAATTTGCATGGTGCCCCCCATTGTATGAGATAAATCCTTCTCATGGCTAGGATAAATCTGAACACTTGGCGACCCTGTTTTATGCTGAGGTCCGTGGATTTCCTGCTGATTTTAGAGATGACTTTTCTAGATTTTTCATCAACCTACAGCTGGTCTGGACGACAACTTCATGACCTAAATCAAGAAGCGCGTTTCTTTTTCGGAAGACTTTACTTCCTTTTAACGATGGAATTGATTCATCGTGTAGATCCATCTCTTCTTTTCTTTCATCGGGTAAAACAGTTAATTATCATCCAAAATAAAAGTATTTTCAATTATTTGTACAAAAATATGTGATATGTATTTTGAATAACTCGGTGAAAATTTCCCACACTTGGCTTTTATTTTCCTTTTTATTGTCCTCTATTCTATTTTAAATGAATTTTAACATTTTGGTTTGTTTCTCAATTTATGTCCTTTCCGAGGTAACAATAATTTCGGTGTTAACACCTAGTTTTATCGTTCATAAATATGTATAAACATGATTTTGAGTTCATTTAATTGAAAATTTTGAAAAATTTTACTAGAATTGGGTAGTCAGTATATAAGACTAGCGCTGTTCTTTATTATCAGAGAGCACTAGATTCTAATACAACTACTACTTTACTAGTATTTCTAATGGTAACCAAGTGTTTAAAGTAAAAAAATTTAAAAAATCCGAAAGAATTTAACCCCTTCCCACACTTAAGATCTTGCAATGCCCTCATTTGCAAGAAATCAGTAACAATTTAAATTATTGAGGGTGATTAGCGTAGAAATAATTAAATTTTACCAAAGTTTCCAAACATATTGGCGTTTGTTTGCTGAATGATAAATGGTACATATCATTTGTCCATTCCGTCTGTTGTTACATCACATTTATCTTGTCGTCAAAATTAGTAGCTTTTGCTGAACTTAATGCCAGTCTTTGAAAATGAGCTGTTTTACCCTGTTTTGTACAATTTACCATATACATACATACAAATATAAACATGCATGGCAATTTGAAATGGGACTTAATATCCCACTTTCAAATCCTAAATGTGAAATATTAGTACACAATAATAATAAAAATGATAAAGATTACATAAGTATATTCAATAACATAAGTTTAAACATGAATAAGTAAAAAGATAAAAACATAAAAATCATATAAATAACCAAATGGAACTAAATCAGTCTGGATATGGGTTCCAGTTCATCTCGTCAGGTGGGTTCCATTGTTGGTTATAGGTGTTCTGATAGGTTTGATTATAGTAATACCGGTTAAAGGGTGGTCGGATATCGGGGCTGTGTGGCGGAAAATGAGCAGGTCGAGTAGGTACGTAATTATTTGGTACCTGATATGATAGCTGGCTCATGATTTGGTGCTGATGAACTAACCAGCTATCGTGTTGGCGTCGCCTATAATCCTTGTATACTCGCTCGGAGTTCCACTGCTCATACATACTATGTCTGGCCGCGTTCGTCATTGCTTCCTCATCTATACGAACGTGGACATCAAGAATAGCATCTCGAAAGACATCCCTAATGTCTTCCGCTTCCTCCATTTCCTCGTCTGAGCCTCTCTCTACCTGAGGATGAGATCCCTCATAGGGTACTGCCTGGTTACGTCTACTTTTCAATACCTTAGCACCCACATAAACTTTCAATCCTAAGGGCTCAACCTGTTCTCTACAAAGCTGTAATGGACCCCCTTGGTTCCTATCAACACCTAAATACTCTCCAATGAGAGTAACAAAAATACCTCCTCCTATTATACTCCCGTCCTGCATTCCCTCTACCATTTTAGATAAATAAAAAGCAACACAGTAAGGGATATTGACAAAGCTTCTAGGATCCTGAATACACTTTAGGTAGAATAAATCATGTAAGGTAATTTTTTCTTTATTGTGACCTCTCTGTGTAATCGAGTTAGCCAAAAATCTATGAATAATACGAAGCTCGCGCTCTGTCAATATGTGTATAGGAGTGTCCTCCTGCTCGTGTAAAAACATCAAAATGTGACATACGCCTCTAAATGGAGTCAGCGTCAAAGTTACTATCTACCCTTTCACCATAATGAATCAAATTTGTACAATCGGGTAATAGCAACTCACCAGGAGTATATATCTGTAAGGCCCTGGCCATGTCCAGCATGGACATTCTGTACATCCTACCGCCAAGGATAAACCTCAGAAATCTTCTATCATCTATTCTAACTATATTTGTATCAAGTGATACAGTACTCATCAACTCAACACACCATTCCTTATATACAGGTCTACGAATGGTGAAAAGACGTTCCCAATCTGTAAAAGAAGAACTGCCATACCTTTGAACTAAAAGCTGTCTAACACGGTCAGCTAGATGGACCGTTTCCAAAAAGGCCCAATCGATTACCCTTGGCACCTCTACATTTTTTGTTACCAATTTGAATTTGTTCCTTTGATATGTCTCGTAATCTCTCCATCTCCTATCAAATCTCAAATTAGGATGCAGAGTGTGCTCAGGAATCGTTGGGAATTCTACTGGCGGCCTCATTGGGAATACTATGAATTCATCAACAAACTGTACCGGATCATAATAAGGTACGTGTTGATCAGGCTGTTGTTGTTGTTCCTGTTGTGGTTCTTGTTCGTGTTGCATTTCTGGTTCTGGTTCTGGTGCTGGTCGTCTAGATGATGATGCTCCTGAACCTCCAGTATCGGCTTTATGCAAAACACATTAAACACAAAATTTATACATCTAAATATGCATTAGTGTTAGCAAAATAACAACTTAAAACAATCACTATAACATGTTAAATCAAAATTAAACTTATACACATTTTCACAATTTTTCACAATTCTACACTTTTCAAATAAGCAAATATGAGAATGTATACAAAGTTTATAAGCTTTTAACTCAAATAACATGTCAAAATATTCATTAATAATAATTAAACAAGTCTCAACTGGCAAATATATCAAATTAATCAAGTTCATGAATTTTGGACTTAAAAAGTCCACTTTAATTTCCAAAAATCATGTTTAGGATCAATATTTGGATCATTTAACTATCTAAACATGTTACACTACTCAATTTAGCAATAATTCATGACAAAAATTGGCCATAACCTGTTTATATCAAAAGTCCTAAATTGCTCAAGAACACAAACCCTAGATTTCTAAAAATTTTGAAGTTTTTGGCTTCAAATCATGTTAAATAGCATCAATCTAGGTTATACATGCATACAATACTAACAATTTAACACTAATTACACTAGAAATTAACAAAATTGCATTAGGTAAAAAAATTGGAATTTATCACAAAAACTAGCAAATTTATGAGTTTAGGAGTGTAATTTTTACCATTTTGCTGAAGAATGAGAATCTAGGCATGATTAGAGCAAGAAAAATGACGAATTACGGTGGAAAATTGCGAATTTTAGAGGTGATTTTGGGGTTGGTTCGTGTTTGTGTGTGTGTTTTTTGTGCAGAACAGCGAGCTGTTCTTTTTATCAAACTGGCCTGGAATCCAGCCTCATGCGATCGCATGAGGTTGAAGAGTAAACCCCATGCGATCGCATGGGGTTCCGGGTACAGTACTTTTAGTTTTTTTTGTTTTTTTTTTATATAAAACCTTATTCTTAATAAAACATAAAATTAATAAAATTTTAAAAATTTGTTTCTTTTTAGGATGAGGGCGTTTCGGATCGATGTCCTAGTCTGTCCCTCGACAAAATTTTTAAAATTTGTCAAATCAAAGAGCGGTTTTAAAAGTAAAGATTTTTGGATTTTTTAATGTTTTTGGCATACTTTAATTCAATAAGATTAAAAATAATGATAATAAAAGTTCTCATCCCTCCCTCGGGTAAAGCAATTTCAGTTCAACGACCTAGTCTTCAACTCACGAAGAATTTTAAAAATCATATTTTTAACTTAGCGAAATAAAGTAAATTTTTGTTTTTAAATTCACACAACTTAAATTTAAAATATGCATAAAATTAAAAATTCACATTTTTTAAAAATTAAAAATTCACACCAAACTTATATTATATTTTTGTTTTTATACATACAAACTTAAAAATATCAATTGTTCAAATATTTACAATTTTAAATATATTAATTTAAAAAGTTTACAATATTAATTTAAGATTTATATATTAATTTTAAAAATATGGTAAAAATAAAATTAAAAATCTTTTTGGTCTTTTATCCCACTTTAATCAATCAAATATTATCAAAAATATGCGCCCCTCTTTTCGGTAAAGTAATTTCGGTTCCATGACCTAATTTAACTCATGACGAATTTTTGAAATATTTTGGGTTGATTGATTAAAGATATTTATACCTTAAGAATAAACGTTAAATTTCGCAGTGATGTAATAAATTTTTGTATGATATCAATAATTTCGGTCGCCAAACTTAATTTTATTCAATACCAATTTAATACTTTATAGCGAACAATTTAGCGTTTATTATCAAAAGGTTAAAAATAAAAATAAAAAATAAAAACTGTACAGACTTACATGTGAGATAGTATTCTTAGTTATATGATCTATCCCATTCATAAGATAGTCGGTTTAATTGGTTTTCCATAGCTACATAGGCGTAACCTCGAGCATTCAGTGTTTTTTCTTCTAAACATATGAACGGTCCGTCTCTGCATAAAGTAACAAATTCGGTGTTTGAATAGGTTTGATTATTTGAACATTTACCTCCATGTGACCATTTTCCGCATTTGTGACATCTTTCAAGGTGTCGTGCTCTTCTTTTCGCTGCGGATTTTGATTTTCCTTTACCAAATTGTAACTTATTATCTTCGCATCTGGATTCTTTTCTTACTCCGTCCAATCTTTCTCTGATTACTGATACTAGTTCACTCGGAAGTGTGTCATTATTACGTTTAGTGATCAAAGCGTGTAGCATTAGACCATGGTTTAGTTCACAGGCAGTCTTCATTTCGTAAAAACCTAAAAAAAATAAAAATTCAGAATGGGGGGAGAAGACTAGTTCTTTAGGGTCTGCTAGGGAAAGACCATTTGGGTTCCATTTTCGAGAACTACACGAAAACAGACAATCTAACTCTAACAGAAATACATAAAATCCTTAAAAGACTTGATACTCCCCACACTTAGTTAGCTGTGGTATCGAAATTGTGATTAACTTCGTTGTCGATTTCCATCGGACTATCTATGTAATGTTTAACTCTGTGACCATTAACTTTAAATTCAATTCCATTTGAATTTATTAATTCTATCGTTCCGTATGGGAAAACTCTTTTGACTATGAATGGTCCAGACCATCTTGATTTCAATTTTCCAGGAAATAGCTTGAATCGTGAATTGAAAAGAAGAACTCTGTCTCCTTCTTTAAATTCTTTTGAACTTCTGATTCTTTTATCATGCCATTTCTTCGTTCTTTCTTTATAGATTATCGAATTTTCGTATGCTTCATGTCTTAATTCTTCTAATTCGTTTAGTTGACTTAATCGTAGACGTCCAGCTTCATGTAAATCAAGATTACATGTCTTCAAAGCCCAAAATGCTTTGTGTTCAATTTCTACTGGAAGAAGACATGCTTTTCCGTAAACGAGTCTAAAAGGTGTGGTTCCAATTGGAGTTTTGTAGGCTGTTCTAAAAGCCCAGAGTGCATCCTCCAACTTAATGGACCATTCCTTCGGATTTGATCCTACGGTTTTCTCTAGAATACGTTTTAAAGCTCGGTTGGTATTTTCAACTTGTCCACTTATTTGTGGATGATAAGCAGTGGAGATTTTATGAGTTACTCCATATCTTTTAAGACTTTCTCAAGTTGATTATTACAGAAATGAGTTCCCCGATCACTTATTAAAGCTTTCGGTGTTCCAAACCTTGCAAAAAGATGTTTTAAAAAGTTGACTATAACTCGTGCATCGTTAGTTAGGAGAGCTTGTGCTTCCGCCTATTTAGATACATAATCAATGGCTACGAGAATATAGAGATTATTATGAGATTTTGGAAATGGACCCATAAAGTCAATACCCAAATGTCAAATACTTCACATACTTGGATGACATTTTATGGCATTTCATCACGTTGACTTATTTTTCCGGCCCTTTGACAAGCATCACATGATTTGCAAAGAAGTTGTGCGTCTTTGTAAATTGTAGGCCAATAGAATCCAGCATCATAAACTTTCTTGCTGTTAGTTGAGGCCCATAGTGCCCTCCTGTTGGTCCTGTGTGACAATGGTTTAAAATTTTACTAGCTTCATCTCCAAATACACATCGGCGTATTATTCCATCTGGACAACTTTTAAACAGATGTGGATCTTCCCAGAAATAGTGTTTTATATCACTGAAGAATTTCTTTCATTTTTGGTACGATAATTCTTTTTCAAGGAATCCACATACTAAGTAGTTTGCATAGTCTGCAAACCATGGTATTTCATTATAATCTATCTTCAATAGATATTCATCAGGAAAGTTGTATTGTATGGCCGATTCATTTAGAACTTCTAATTCAGGATTTTCAAGACGAGAAAGATGATCAGCGGCGAGATTTTCTGCTCCTCTTTTATCTCGGATTTCAATATCGAATTCTTGTAAGAGTAAGATCCAACGGATTAATCTTGGTTTGGCATCTTGTTTCAAAAATAGGTATCTAAGAGCAGAATGGTCGGTATAGACCACCGTTTTTGCTTGAACGAGATATGAACGAAATTTGTCAAAAGCAAAGACAATAGCAAGGAGTTCTTTTTCAGTAGTTGTATAATTTGTTTGTGCTCCTTGTAACGTCTTACTAGCATAATATATAGGTTGAAATCGTTTTTCAATCCTTTGTCCTAAAACGGCTCCCATTGCAAAATCACTTGCATCGCACATTAGTTCAAACGGTAGATTCCAATTTGGTGTTATCATGATCGGCGCATAAGTGAGTTTCTCTTTAAGAATATTAAAAGATTTGATACATTCATCTGAAAAGATGAATGGAGCATCCTTTTCTAGGAGTTTATTCATAGGAGTGGCAATTTTAGAAAAATCTTTTATGAAATGTCGGTAAAAACCGGCATGCCCTAGAAAACTCCTAACTCCTCTAACATTGGTGGGATGTGGAAGTTTAGCAATTACATCTACTTTAGCTCTATCCACTTCAATTCCTTCTTTTGAAATTTTATGTCCAAGAACGATGCCTTCTTTAACCATGAAATGACATTTCTCCCAATTAAGTACTAGATTTGATTGTTCGCATCTAATAAGCATTCGTCCCAGATTAACTAGACATGATTCAAATGTATCACCGAAGACTAAAAAGTCTTCCATGAAAACTTCCATGCATTCTTCTATCATGTCGTGAAAAATCGCCATCATGCACCTTTGAAAGGTTGCAGGGGCATTGCAAAGTCCAAATGGCATGCGTTTGTAAGCAAAAGTACCATAAGGGCACGTGAATGTGGTTTTCTCTTGATCTTCGGGTGCTATTGGAATTTGAAAGTATCCGAAAAATCCATCAAGAAAACAATAATAACTATTTCCGGCTAATCTTTCCAACATTTGATCAATGAAAGGTAAGGGAAAGTGATCTTTTCTGGTGGCGTCATTTAATTTTCTATAATCAATACATACACGCCATCATGTTATAGTCCTTGTAGGAATAAGCTCATTTTTTTCATTTGTAATGACAGTCATGCCACCCTTCTTAGGCACGCATTGAACTGGGCTTACCCATGGACTATCAGAGATAGGATAAATTAAACCTGCATCTAGCAGTTTAATAATTTCTTTTTTAACTACATCTTGCATATTCGGATTTAGTCTTCGTTGGCGTTGCACATACATTTTATGACCTTCTTCCATAAGGATTTTATGTGTGCAATACGAAGGACTTATTCCTTTAATATCATGAATCTTCCATGCAATGGCTGGTTTATGAGCTTTCAACACAGAAATGAGTTGAGATTTCTCATTTTCAGTAAGAGAAGACAATATTATTACAGGTAATTCAGATTCACCATGTAAATAAGCGTATTCTAAATGGTTTGGAAGTGGCTTTAACTCTAATGTTGGAGGTTCTTCTATCGATGATTTATATCGATATCTGTCTTCTTCTTTTAGCATTTGAATTTCTTCTGTTGTTGGTTCATATCCATTAGCTATTAGTATAGCTAACATTTCAGCTTCATCAATTGGTTCATTACCTTCTCCTAAAGAACATTCTCCTGTTCCTTGTAATTCTGGAAATTCTTCTAATAATTCTGCATGTGAATCTATAGTTTGAATATAATAACATGTATCATCTGCAGATTGCGGTTGTTGCATTGCTCTATCAACTGAAAAGGTAACACTCTCGTCTTCTATACTTAGGGTCAGTTTCTTACCGAACACGTCTATCATTGCTTTAGTCGTGTTTAAGAATGGTCTTCCTAATATGAGAGGAACTTGAGAATCTTCTTCCATGTCCAGAACAACAAAATCTACTGGAAATACTAAAGTACCAACTTTAACTAGCATGTTCTCCATTATCCCTCTAGGATATTTTAATGATCGATCGGCTAATTGTATGCTTATTCTTGTTGGTTTCAATTCTCCAAGGTCTAGTTTAGTGTATAGTGAAAACGGCATTAAATTTATACTAGCACATAAGTCTGCCAATGCTTCTATTGAACTAAGACTACCCAGAAAACATGGAATTGTGAAACTTCCTGGATCAGATAGTTTTTCTGGTATCTTATTCAACAACACTGCTGAACAATTAGCATTCATAGTAATAGCTGAGAGTTCTTCCATTTTCTTTCTATTGAGATTAGATCTTTCAGAAATTTAGCATATCTAGGCATTCCTGAAATCACATCAATGAAAGGAAGATTTACATTTATCTGTTTAAACATATCCAAGAATTTGGATTGCTCGGCTTCAAGTTTCTATTTTTTCATTTTACTTGGGTAAGGAAGTGGTGGTTGGTATGGTTTAACATAAGGTTTATCCTTAACTGTGTTATCTTCATTAACCTTTTCAACTACCGGTTCTTTTTCCTTATCTTGTTCAGGTTGTGGTTCTTGTGGAGTAGGAATAGCTTCATCAGAAGTTACAGGTATTTCAGGTGGTTTAAGTGTTGTACCACTTCTTGTGGTAATGGCTTTAGCTGTTTCATTCTGGGGGTTAGCATTTGTATCACTAGGTAAACTTCCCGGTTTTCTTTCACCTATTAACCTTGCTAGGTTACTTACTTCTTGTTCCAAATTTTAAATAGAAGCTTGTTGATTTCTAAATGCTTGAGCATTTTGTTCATTAGTTTGTTTCTGAGATGTGAAAAACTGCGTTTGAGTTTCAACTAGCTTCGTCATCATATCTTCTAAATTCGGCTTTTTATCATCGGTTTGTGGTGGTTTGTTTTGAAAATTAGGTCTTTGCTGATTGTAAGTATTATTGGATACTTGTTGATTGCTAGGACCTTGTTGGTTGTTGTATGGAATATTTCGGTTATAGTTCTGGTTTTGACTATAGATCGGTCTTGGCGGTTGATAATTATTCTGATAATTATTTCCAGGCCTTTGGTTTATGTATGAAATATTCTCTCTTTGTTCCATTGTTAATTCAATACTAAGACAATCTTTTGTCAAATGTGGTCCTCCACACTGCTCACAACTAATTCGTATTGAGTGGATATCTTTAGTCATCTTTTCCATTCGTCTCTCGACAGCATCTATCTTTGCAGAAATGGAATCTAAGTCATGGCTAGAATCGGCTCTAGCTGCTTTAGATGATCTAACGATATCTTTTTCTTGGTGCCACTCATGTGAGTGGGAAGCAGTGTTATCAATAATTTTGTAAGCATCAGTTTCGGTTTTCTTCATAATGGAACCACCAGCTGCAATATCTATGACTTTCCTTGTAGTGATGTCGCATCCTTGGTAGAATATTTGTACTATTTGACAGGTATCTAAACCATGTTGCGGACATCCTCTTAATAACTTTCTAAATCTTGTCCACGCCTCATATAGAGTTTCATTTGGCTTCTGTGTGAACATAACAATTTCTCCTTGAAGTCTTACGGCTTTAGATGCCGAAAAGAATTGTTTAAGAAATTTTTCAACTAAAACGTCCCATGTATCGATCGCCCCTTCAGGTAACGATTCCAACCAATCTTTGGCTTCTCCCTTTAAAGTCCAGGGAAATAACATGAGACATACCTGTTCATCCTCAACTTCTCTTATTTTAAATAGTATGCAGATCCTATTAAAGGTACGAAGATGTTCATTTGGATCTTCCTTCGGCGCACCACTAAATTGGCATTGATTAGTCACCATATGTAGAATTTGTCCTTTGATTTCATAATTTGGCGCATTAATGTCTGGATGAGTAATTGCGTGACCTTGGCCAGTGCGTTTAGCTCTCATTCGGTCTTCCATACTTAAAGGTTCCAGATTTTCCATGATTGAATTTGTTGAATCCGAATCACTAGAGGATTCTGATTTAATGGTTCGTTCCTCAACAATCTCTGTTTGAATGATTGGTGGTTCCGTAGGAAAATTTAATGGTTCAGGATCTATGAATTGTCCCTGAATATTATCCGGATTCTCAATTGTGAGGTCGGGTTCAAAAAATGGATTATCGGAAATTTGAATTGGAGTACTTGGTCGACTGGATGATGATTCTAAAGGAAAATCAACGGCGATAATATTTGCTAGATGTCTTGATCGAGTTACAGGTGGTGAACGTACAAAAGGTGGTGAACGTCTTGGTCGGTGCATTCACTGAATATCCTATTAGTTTTTAAAAGGAAAGAAAAATTATATAAGTTATCCAATTAATAGACTTTTTCGATTTTGCCCACGTTTCGAATAGCCAAAAGATGCAGCAGAGGGGCAGGATTGGTTTGGTCTCAATATAATTGAGGACTGTTTGGCTCCAATAACCCGGTCCACGTACAAATCCAACTATTACTACGAACCAGAAAATTTTGATGTCTATCAATTTAACCACTTAAAATAAATTTTCGTAATTTTAAGAAGTATAGATAAGAAGTAGAAAAAATTCTAAGTCCTAAAAACTAGAATGACGAGAAATAAGAAAGAAAAAGAGCGCGTCGAAAAAGGTCGAAAAAGAAAAGATCGAAAAATAAAAGGCGTCGAAAAATAAGAAAGAAAAAAATGACTATAAAACTTAAAAAAAAACTCGACTAACCCAACCTTATTACTATCACTAACATAAAATTATAATCGCAAATTGAGATTACTAATTGGAATGATAATTGATACATAGGTAAAAGGTGTCTAAAAATATTAAAGCTTACAGGAAAAACTATATCCCAAATGGCAATATCTCAAAAAGGTAAAAAAAAACGTCGCAGAATTCTAAAGCACTTAAATCTTAGTCTAACGAAAAAGCACTTAAGGGATTTTACGGAAAAGCCTAAAAATCTAGAAATAAAAATAACTATGGCAAAAACTATGAATTAAAACTAAATACGAGCGAAAAATACAAAAAATTACGCTAAAACAATTAAAAAGGGACAAAATATAAAAATATACTAAAAGTTGTAAAAAGGACAATTTTTATAAAAATATTATTTTTATATTATTTATTTTATAAAACTATTAATTTTATAAACTAATTAAACTAATTAAACTAAATAATACAAATAATAAAATAACTAAACTAAATAATATAATATATATAACCTAATTAGGGTTTTAAATTAATAATAATAAATAATACCCGTAATAAATGCTGAATTAGGGTAAACTGTGGCGTGTCAGACGATCTCATGCGATCGCATGAGTTTATGCCTTCGGGCTCATGCGATCGCATGAGCCAGGATTTTGGGCCAGGTTACGGGCTGCTACAGTAGCAGGCCCGAGAGTTTATTATTATTTTTTTTATTTAGCTGTGTTTATTTTTTCTGTTTTAAATATTTATATAATATATTTTTATAAATTAAATAAAACTTATATTTTTATAAAATAAATATAAAGAAACTCTTATAGAACTTAAATATTTAACAAACTCTTAAAAATATTTATATTTTTCTTTTTCTTTTTATATTTTCGAATATATTAAAACGTATTTTTACAAAAGCGTATTTTAATAAAAGTAAACTAAAAATAAAAATCTTTTTTTTTATTTAGCGTTGTGCTTCCGGCTTTTAAGCAAGAAAAACAAAGACTTTTGAGTCTCCCCGGCAGCGGCGCCAAAAATACTTGATGTTATGCGAGGTGTATATAAAATAGCTTAAATTTTACTAGAAAATACTATTAAATACGATACAATTTTACACAAGATATTTATTTATTTATAGAATGAATATACTTAAACCTTGCTACAACACTTATAGGCAGTATACCTAATCGTACAGTAGTGTAGTTTTTAGTAAGTCCGGTTCGTTCCACAGGGAAAATCTTTTAATCAAAGCTTAACGCTATATTAGTTTAATTTATAAAAATACGAATATATATATAAGTAATATTATTATTTTAAAAGGGGAGTTTTTACCGTTTAATGACCAGTTTGTCGATTTTAAAACTTTAGTCGCAGTTAAAACAAAATGTAAAATATTAAATAAATAAAAGACTTAATTTAAAGCGTAAAGTAAATAACGATAATGAAATTGCGATAAATAAAAGTGCGATAAAATAAACTTGCGATAATTAAAAAGTACGATAATTAAAATTGCAATTAAATAGAATAACAATAAATAAAAGTGCGATAATTAAAAGTGTAATTAAATATAAAATAAAGGAAATTAAATATGAAATAAAAGAATTATGCTTATTTAAACTTCCGTAATCATGATGTTTGACGTGTTGATTTTAGTTTTATGCCCATGGGTTAATTGTCCTTTGTCCTGGATTATTTAATATGTCTGTCTGGTTTTTGTCCATAACAGTCCATCAGTCATAAATATAAAGTGCGAGTGTCCTCGTCAAATTATCCTTATACCCGAAGTTTAAATATTCCAACTAATTGGGGACTTAAACTGTAACAAGATTTTAATACTTTATTTAATAATTACACCAGGATGTCGACTGAGTGTAACCCAAGGTTTTAATAATTTGTTATCAATTATGCCAAGTGTCCTTGCACATAATTTCACCCCTGTTTTAATAATTCTAGTGGCTATTAATCCATTCCCGTGTCCGGTTAAATGAACAATTATTCGTACATATAAATACCCCGCCCATCGTGTCCGATCGAGTGTATATGGTTATTTATAGGGACGTCTAATTGTAAATCTTTATATTAACATTAACAAACTATCATTTAGTTAAACAAATATAAAGCCCATTAATATCCCATAGTCTAATTTCCACAAGTGTCGTTCTTTTGTCCAAACCCCAATTATGGTACAAAGCCCAATTACCCAATTTTAATATTTATAGCCCAACATCATGATTACTTCGGATTAAATAAGCATAATAATAACTTAGCTACGAGACATTAAATTAAAAAGGTTGAACATAACTTACAATGATTAAAAATAGCGTAGCGTTACATGGACAGAATTTCGACTTCCGTTACAACATTCGCTAACATACCCTTATTATTAGAATTAAAATTAAAATTAAAATTAAAATATAAATATAAATATATACTACGTATATAGATAGAGAGATTGATATTATGGATGGAAAAATGGTGCACCAAAGCTCGATTTTTATAGGCCTGTGATCTGGAAAAGGGGCTCATGCGATCGCATGGATTTATGCCTTCCAGGCCATGCGATCGCATGGCCAGCTGGGGAGAGCCACTTTTGGTTGTTTTCTTCTGCCGACGTTTATTTAAATATAATATAATATATATATTAATTTTAAGAATTAATTTTATATTATATTATATTCATATGCATAATTGACTTGTAATTTTTAGTCCGTTGCGTAGAGCGTTGAGAGTTGACTCTGGTCCCGGTTCCGGATTTTCGAACGTCCTTGCGTACAATTTAATATCTTGTACTTTTCGTTTTGAATCTTGTACTCTTGTAATTTTGAGACGTTTCTTATCAATAATTGGAACCTCATTGATTGTATTTTGTACTTTTGAGCTTTTTGGTCGTTTGCGTCTTCAATTCGTCGAATCTGTCTTTTGTCTTCACCTTTTATTAATTAAACGAATATCACTTGTAAATAGGACAATTGCAACTAAAAGCTTGTCTTTCTTGAGGAATAATGCTATGAAATATATGTTCGTTTTTAGCATTATCACTAACATACCCTTATTATTAGGATTTAAAATTAAAATTAAAATATAAATATAATATATATATATATATATATATATATATATATATATATATATATATATATATATATATATATATATATATATATATATATATATATATATATATATATATATTACGTATATATTGAGAGAGAGATAGATTAATGGTTCTTCAAAATGATCAGAATTCGTTGGGTTTTATAGGGATTTGAGTCCAGGGAATCTCCGCGACTCGCGGCCCTTTCCTTCTTCAAACTCCGCGAGTCGCGGAGTTTGTTTTTACAGCTCACCAAGCCTTGGCTCCTAGCTTGTCGACGGATTATATAAATAAATATAATATATAAATAATTTTAGTAATTATTTAAATATTATATTATATTTATGTGCATAGTTGACTTGTAATTTTTAGTCTGTTGCGTCGAGCGTTGAGAGTTGACTCTGGTCTTGGTTCCGGATTTTCGAACGTCCTTGCGTACAATTTAATATCTTGTACTTTGCGTTTTGAATCTTGTACTTTTGTAATTTTGAGACGTTTCTTATCAATAATTGGAACCTCTTTGATTGTATTTTGTACTTTTGAGCTTTTTGGTCGTTTGCGTCTTCAATTCGTCGAATCTGTCTTTTGTCTTCACCTTTTATTATTTAAACGAATATTACTTGTAAATAGAACAATTGCAACTAAAAGCTTGTCTTTCTTGAGGAATAATGCTATGAAATATATGTTCGTTTTTAGCATTATCAACTGTGCATAAAACTTATTGGTTTAAATATCTATTTGAATATATATGATAAGTTGGAATTGTAATTGTATGAATAACTTGCGATGTGTATTTAAAACATGTTTATGAATATTAACTTGGTTATTAAACGTTTTGATTTAAAACAATATTATTAAATATACTTTGATAGATAACGAGACGATGATTTATAGAAGTAAATGACCAAAACACTCGAATGTATAAGTTATATTTTGAGTGATATAGTTTATGGATAGTTAAGTCTATATTTTGTCAAAGGTACGAGTCACGAAAGGTAAAGTGCCCGTTTTCTCAGTGTACGAAAGGACGTTCGAAAAACTGGAACCGGGACATAAGTCGAGTGACGACGTATGACTTATCGGAACAAAAATTACAAGTCAACTAGACCAGAGAATATAATATATTATATAATTAATTAATTTAAATTATATATATTATATATATTATATTTAATTATGTCGACAAGCAAAACAAAAAAAAATTGTGAGCTGGATTTTGGGGCCATGCGATCGCATGGGAAATAGGCATAAAACCCATGCGATCGCATGGGGTCAGATTTCAGGAAAGGTCTACAAATTGAATTCATTTTTGCTCGATTACACACACACATATCCTCACATCCCTCTGCTCTCTTTATATTATTATTATTATTATTATTATTATTATTATTATTATTATTATTATTATTATTATTATTATTATTATTATTATTATTATTATTATTATTATTATTATTAATATTATAGTTAATATTAATACTATTAGTAGTATTATTATTAATTAATATTATACATAAAATACTACGACGAGGTCATGAGCGTGTCACTTCAAAACAAGCTTTTCGAACGGGATAGAGTTAAGGAAATTATGGATTATAGCTATGGAGGTTATGGGTAATATTCGTGGGTATTGTTTGCAAGTCAAATATAGTGTTTATCATCTCTATTATGTCTACGTACTTTCCTGCAATATTGAATCACGATATTGATACGTGAGCATTCATATCTTATCTTTTATATATTAATAATGTATACATGTCTAGTGCTCGAGTATATATGTTTATGCATGCTAGTATGCTAAATTTCGTCGTTAAACAGTTTATGATGAATCAAGAATTAAATACATATATTACTGATAAAAGGTATATGATATGCATGTTTTTGGAAAGCTGGCGAAAAATCAATAACTTTTCATTTAGAAATCGCGAAATTTCGATGAACGAATTAAAAGATATGGGCAACTGAATTATGATCAACGTTAATTGGAATTGCTTTTGAATCTGAAATTAATATTTAAACAACTTGTCTATGAGATCGATAAATTGGAATTTTAGATATTACTAATTGAGTAAATGAATTTCTATATAAGGCACGTCTCGTTTTGTTGAACAATTGTCAAAATTGATTGTTTTATCATATTTTAAAGCCTTATAAAAACTATAGTTTAATTTTACAAGAATTGGGAAACTATGTGAAATGTTAAAATGTTTCGATTGCCCTGATCATTTCAACTATAGTATTGAGTCAGATCGACTTTTTGAAACGACTTTTGATAACTTTTGTATGTCGATCTCGAGCATTCGGATTGTGATACACTATGACCTGACCTAGCTTGATATACATTTATTGACCAACATATGTTCTCTAGGTTGAGATCTACGGTTATTTGGTATTCCAAGTTTCGGTCACATTTAGGTGAACGACTTTATGTGCTGCTAAGGTGAGTTTCATTTGCTCCCTTTTTAATTGCTTTTGCAATCTATATTTTTGGGTTGAGAATACATGCACTTTATTTTAAACGCAATGGATACAAGTACATACTAAATTCTACACAGAGTTTGAACCGAAAATCCCTTAGCTTTGGTAAATAGTAACTGCCGGTTATAAGAACTGGTGGGCGCGAGTAGTAGTATATGGATCCATAGGGCTTGATATCCTCATCCGAGCTAGAGCACAAGCCTTTTAACGGACATATGCTATTTGAGAAGCGTATACGTTGGTTTGCGTGTATTATTAAGATGATTATACAAAGGGTACTTATTATATAGACATTAAAGTTTAGTTACTAGGGTGCTCAATTTTGTAGAATATTTTGATAAACGTTTCTGGATGAAACAACTGAAATCTTGTGATCCACCTTTATATACAGATTATGCGAAACACTAAAACTATAAACTCACCAACCTTTGTGTTGACACTTTTTAGCATGTTTATTCTTAGGTTCCTAGAAGTCTTCCGCTGTTTTCTTATATGTTAGACAAGCTATGTGCATGGAGTCTTACATGGCATATTTTTCAAGGAAACGTTGCATTCACCAAATCATCACCATGTATCTTATTTTGACTGTATTGTCAACGGAAGTACTATTGTAAACTATTATTTACGGTGATTGTCTATATGTAGAAATCATCAGATGTCGAAAACCTTTGATTTAAATTTTCATTTATGGTGTGCCTTTTTAAAAGAATGCAATGTTTACAAAACGTATCATATAGAGGTCAAATACCTCGCAATGAAATTGATGAATGACGTGTTCGTTCATATGGATTTGGAGCGATCATCACACAACATGAACAAGAACATGAACAATAACCTGATCAAGAACCACAACCGGAACCACAACCTGAACAACAACAATATTATGATCAACACATGCTATATTATGAGCCGGAACCAATGTTTTACACTCATTATCGTCAATTTCAGCCTCACCCGAGGATTATGCACCCACTTATCGATGACCAACAGTTACATCTAAACCTAAGATTTTATCTTAGTTGGATAGAACACCCGAAATTTTAAAAGAATATGCACATTCTTTACCACAAAAATATTGAAATGCCTCGGGTAATCGATTGGGAGCCTTTGGAAGCGGTTCACCTAGCCGAACCGGTTAGGGATTTACTAGTCCAGAGGTATGGTAGCTCTACATTTAACGATTGGATCCGCTTATTTACTACATGCAGAACTATATATAGAGAATGGTGTGTTGAATTGCTTAGCACTATAGAGTTAAATAATGAAGTTACTATGATAGGAGATTAAAGTTTTATTAGATTTCTTTTAGGAGGTACAATGTACAGAATGTCCATGTTGGACATGGCTAGAGCTTTATTAATCTACACCCCCGCTGAGATTATTACACCTGATTGTAATAGTTTAATTACTGAAGGTGAAAGAGTAGATAAGAATTTTGACGCTAACGCCATATGGAGGCGTATGTCACAATTTAGGGAATCTGCGTGGGGTGGAAGACACTCCTACTTAGATATTAATAGAGCAGAGCTTCAGATAATACATAGATTCTTAGCGAACTCGATTACACAAAGGGGTAGAAATAAGGAAAAAATGACCTTAAACGATTTATTTTATCTTAAGTGTATTCGAGACCCGAGGAGCTTTGTTAACATTCCTTATTGCGTAGGCCACTATTTATCTAAAGTGGTTGAGGGTATGCAAGCATGAAGTATTATAGGGGGAGGTATTTTTGTTACTCTCATTGGAGAGTACTTAGGTGTAGATAAAGAGCATGGGGGTCTGATGTTAGAGATTGAGGAACAAGCCAAGAGCATAGGCTTGCAGGTTTATCAGGGTGCAAAGGTACTAAAACGGAGGCATAATATGCCAATACCATATCAGGGCACCCATCCACAGGTAGAGAGGGGTTCGGATGAGGAGATGGAGGAAGCAGATATCATTAGAGATAGTTATACCGATGTCTTCCAGCATGTAGATGTGGTGGAAATGAATAACCAGGCTAGGCATCATCAGTATGAGCAGTGAAGAGCCGCGAATAAGTATGAGAACTCTAGGCGGTGCCAACACGATAGCTGGCAAGTTCATCAGCACCAAATCATGAGCCAGCTATCATATCAGGTACCAAATAACTATATCCCGACTCGGTCTGCTTTTTATTCACCACATCAGCCCGACATGCGACCACTCTTTGACCTGTACGACCCCAATCAAGCCTACCAAGACACCTATCACCAACCATGGAACCCGAGCGATGATATGAACTGGAACCCCTATCCAAATCAATAGTGTTCCATTGGTGATTTCTTATCTTTTATTATTTTTATCTATTAATGTTAAACATTTAACATTTTGATACTTTTATGTAATGTTTAACATTTTTATTATTTTGTACTAATATTTCATTTTTGTAATTTTAAAGTGGGATATTAAGTCCCATTTCAAAATACCATGGATGTTTATATTTGTATTGTATATATTTTATCTCATGTACACAACAGGGTAAAACAGCGCATTTTCAAATACTGGCATTAAGTTCAGCAAAAGCAACTAATTTTGACGATAAGATGCAAAATAAATGTGATATAACAACTGCAGGAATGAACAAATGATGTGCACCATTTATCATTCAAAGAAACAACAATATGTTTGGAAACTTTGGTAAAATTTAATCATTTTTCTACGCTAATTACCCTCAATAATTTAAATTGTTACTGATTTCTTGCAAATGAGGGCATTGCAAGATCTTAAGTGTGGGAAGGGATTAAATTCTTTCGGTTTTAAAAATTTGACTTATACACTTGGGTTAATAGCCACCATTAAACTTTACTAGTAAAGCAGTAGTTGTATTAGAATCTAGTGCTCGCTGATAATAAAGAACAGCCCTAGTCTTATGTACTGACTACCCACTTCTAGTAAAATTTTTAAAATTTTTTCAACTAAATGAACTCAAAATCATGTTTATACATATTTATGAACAATAAAACTAGGTGTTAACACCGAAATTATTGTTACCTCGGAAAGGACATAAATTGAGAAACAACCCAAAACGCTTGAATTCATTTAAAATGGAATAGAAGAGAATAAAAAGGCAAAGAAAGAAAAATAAAAGCCAAGTGTGGAAAAATTTTACCAAGTTATTTAAAACATATATCACATATTTTTGTACAAATAATTGAAGATACTTGTTTTGGACAATATTAATCAGTTTTACCCAGTTTATTGTAATATAAATGGAATTTAAAAGGAAGTAAAGTCTTCCGAGAAAAAGAAACGTGCTTCTTGATTTCGGTCAGGAAGTTGTTGTCCAGACCAGTTGTAGAGTCTACGAAAAACCTTGAAAAGTTTTCTCGAAAATCAGCTGGAAATCCACGAACCTCAGCATCAAACAGGGTCGCCATGTGGTCAGACTTATCCTATCCATGAGAGGATCTGTCTCGTACAATGGGGGGCACCGTGAAAATTAGCTTATAAGACTAATGAATCAGATCCCTAGAAAGGATAATCTCCTTAAAGATCAAAAATCAGCTTTTAAGCCTGATATTACCCAATCCTTGAGATTGAACTTAAAGATTGAGAATTCAAACTCATGGAATTCGATGATATCTAAACTCGAGCTTGAACGAGAAAATATTTTGATCAAATTACAAACCGATTTGTTTTCTTAAAACCCATTTTCAATGCGTTCATTCCCATTAAACGTAAAATCCTAAGAATTCAACTGGAATTCATTAGGTCACCTGAACCAAATCGGGTGTCAACCGTAAGAACGGTGGTTGCATAGCATGGTCGAAGACAGGACCTTGTGCCAGACCGAAAAACTATAGGGTGATCTTTACTATTGCTCATACAAAGGATAGTAATTGCATCTGTCACGTTGTGGACCATAATCAAAAGCATGTCATTAGACATTGCGTTAACAGTTGCTTGTTCAACGATTTCCTTTACAACTGGACGGTAGTTTTCCGAAAGGTAATATACGGAGAAAGTAAACTGGACGTGTTGCTTTCCCAATACAAGGTTAGCAAGTGGGTGACACAAAACCATAAGTTTTGAGCTAAAATTTTCAAATCTGAAACCCACAAAATCCACAAAACCCACAAAAACATTTTGCAAACACCGATGAAGGGTTATTCCGGAAAACTTATCTAGGGTAAAAGCTAGATTGAATTTTCAAAAGATCAAATGTTTTCATAAAGATCCAATTTCCTAACGGATCTAAATTTTCATAGTCATGTGGGACTGTAAACCACAATGTTACTATTATTGTTCATACCGCCGTATTAAAATCACTGATGTACCAAGTGTGAAGAATAAAGAAGTGATTCTAGTAAAGTTATATTCAAGATCTATATTTCTTGAGGACAAGCAATGCTCAAGTGTGGGAATATTTGATAATGCTAAAAACGAACATATATTTCATAACATTATCCTTCAAGAAAGGCAAGCTTTTAGTTACAATTGTTCTATTTACAAGTGATATTCGTTTAAATATTAAAAGGTGAAGACAAAAGACAGATTCGACGATTTGAAGACGCAAACAACCAAAAAGCTAAAAAGTACAAAGTACAATCCAAGTGGTTCAATTTATTAATGAGAAACGTCTAAAAGTTACAAGAGTACAAGCCGCAAAATGCAAAGTACAAGATATTAAATCGTACAAAAGGACGTTCGAAAATTCGGAACCGGGACATAAGTCGAGTATCAACGCGCGACGAAACGGACCTAAAATTACAAGTCAACGATGTACAAGAATATAATATAATATATATATATAATTATATATAATTATATATATATATATTATATTATATAATAAAATAAACCAGCAGCCCACGTTTTGCTAAACAAAATATCTAGATCCAGCTGGCCATGCGATCGCATGGCCTGGAAGAACAAAAACCATGCGATCACATGGAACCCAGGAGATGGCCAAGTGCTATAAAAGGCAGTTTGCTCGATGTTTTATGTACACCTTCTTCAACTGATACTCTCTATCTTTCAATATATATATATATATATATTTTAATTATAATTTTAATTTTAATATTAAGTTAATAATAATAAGGTTATAGTGGCGAATGTTTTAAGTTTGTAAGTCAAAATTCTGTCCGTGTAACACTACGCGATTAATACTCATTGTAAGTTATGTTCAACCTTTTTAAATTAATGTCTCGTAGCTAAGTTATTATTATGTTTATTTAAGCCGAAGTAATCGTGATGTTGGACTAACTATAAAGACTGGGTTATTGGGCTTTGGACCGTAATTGGGGTTTGGACAAAAGACCGACACTTATGGAAATTGGACTATGGGCTATTAATGGGCTTTATATTAATTAAATGATATCTCGTTGATTTAATATAGAGATTTATAATTTGACGTATTTATATTTAACCACATACGCTTGATTGGGTACGGTGGGTGGGATATCTATAAATACTAATAATTATTCATTTGACCGGATACGGGGATGGATTAATAGTCACTGGACTCATTAAAACAGGGGTGGATTACATTCAAGGGAATTTGGTGTAATTGTTAACAAAGTATTAAAACCTTGGATTACACGCAGTCGATAACCTGGTGTATTCATTAAACAAAGTATTAAGACCTTGTTACAGTTCGAATCCCCAATTAGTTGGAATATTTGACTTCGGGTATAAGGTTAATTTGGCGAAGACTCTCTCATTTTATAATTATGATCGATGGACTATTATGGACAAAACCAGCTGGACATATCGAATAATCCAGAACAAAGAACAATTAACCCATGGTAATAAATTAAAATCAAAACGTCAAACATCATGATTACGGAAGTTTAAATAAGCATAATTCCTTTAATTTATATCTCTTCGTACTTTTATTTACCGTCATTTTATTTATCGTCATTTTATTTATCGTACTTTAAATTATTGCACTTTTATTTATCACACTTTTATTTATCGTCATTTACTTTACGCTTTAAATTAAGTTATATTTATATTTAATATTTTACATTAGGTTTTAATTATGACTTAAGTTCTAAAATCGATAAACCGGTCACTAAACGGTAAAACCCCCTTTTATAATAATAATAATACTACTATATTACTCATATATATATATATACACAAATATAGTTTAAACTAAATATAGCGTTAAACTCAGCTAGCTCCCTGTGGAACGAACCAGACTTACTAATTACTACACTACTCTACGATTAGATACACTGCCTATAAGTGTTGTAGCAAGGTTTAGGTATATCCCATTCTATAAATAAATAAATAACTTGTGTAAAATTGTAGCGTATTTAATAGTATTTCGTAGCAATATATAATCTATTTCGTACTACACCTAGCACACATCACCTATATTAATGTTTAGAAGTATCATATTATGTATGAACACTTTATATTAATATATTTGTAATGTTAATAATAATAATATTGCTAATCATTTTATTAATGATACTATATATAATGTTAATAATAATAACTCATCATAACTTAATTATATTTATTTTAAGTAATTGAAATAAGTACATAATATTAAAAAAAAAAAAAAAATTTATCAATGTTAATATACTAGAAAAATATTTTAGTTTTAGTATTAGTAATCATAAAATAATAATATTAGTATTAAGTTTAATAACTTCAACAATAATTATAATGATAATAATGTTAATGATAATATTAATAATACTAATTATAATGATAATAATATTAATAATAATGATAATACTAATAAGAAAGTGATAATGATATACATTATATTAATGTTTATAATGAACTTCATAATATTAGTATTAGTAATAATAACAATTATTACTCTAAATAATAATAACAACATCAACAACAACAACAACAATAATAATAATAATAATAATAATAATAATAATAATAATAATAATAATAATAATAATAATAATAATAATAATAATAATAATAATAATAATAATAATAATAATAATAATAATAACAATAACTAACTCAAAGGAAGGTGTTCCAAAAAAATAACCCATGCCCGGGCTCGAACCCGTGACCTCACGCTTAACCGAAACACACCCAACCATTACCCTATCTGCCGTCTTTCTAATTTTATACGCCATTTTATCTTATTTAACCCGTCTCATCTGTTTTTCCCTAGTCTTCTTCTTCCTCACAAATTTCAGTCGACAGAAATCAACACTATCACATTTCATTTAATTGGTTTAAGAACCCTTATTTGAAATATAAATGATTTGTATAAATGGTCGTAATTAATCAGAAGGAAAGAAAAGAAAAATAGCTGAAGAACAGCTCGTTAATAACTCTCAAGAACTCAAACATCAATCTCAGTTTTAATTGTGTTTTATATCAGGACTTCCAAATGAAAAAGGTTTTAAATCGTTAATAGAAACTTTTCAAAACATTAATTTAACCAGAAACATCATAGATGATGCGAATTTGATTGTTGAACAGTCTTTGACTTTTTGTTTTAAGAACTTTAACTCCAAAATTACAGTTCGATATGAAAAAATGAACCCTGAGATTTTCCAGATCGTTTAAATAAAAGTTTTCTAACATAATTGCATTTTTACATTTTGGAAAATGATTCGATTTTGAGCTATTAATAAAACTGAACAAGAACAGAGGTGTACGTCCTGTTTCTTTGAAATTTTTTATTTAATTTGTTAATTGCAGCAGGGAATTGTGGTGTATAATTGATAGTTGATGATAGAAGAGTGAATGAACCCTTAACAGATTGTATCCATCGAATTATAAAATGAATTGGAGTCGACATGGTTCAATCAGGAACAACAAGAAAAAATAAAATAAATAAAAAGGAGAAAGTAACAGCTAACAGAATTTGGAATTTAACTCGTATCTATGATTTTGATATCAACATGGTTAACAATCAAGGAGATAAATTACACAGTAAGATAGTGATTTATAATAGCCATTATAATGTTCAGTATTTATATGTATATAATACCGTAATTTTTTTTTATATATGTATCTGTATAATATATTGTATATATCTGTATAATATATCTTTATCTATATATATGTATATCTTAACCATATCTGTATCAGTTTTATGTATATCAGTATAAACTTGCGTTTTCTTTAAAATCTGTATTTATATTTTTATATCATAATTAATATTAGTATTATTAACTAATAATAATATATAACAATAATAGTAATACACTTTATTTTGTAACTAATAATAATAAAACCTTATAATAATATAATATTAACAATAATAATATCATTATTATTGATAATGGTAATAATAACTATAAAACTTATAACAATAATATTAATAATAATAATACTAATTATAATAATACTAATTATAATAATACTAATAATAATAATAATAATAATAATAATAATAATAATAATAATAATAATAATAATAATAATAATAATAATAATAATAATAATAATAATACTAACAATAATTTTAGTAATAAAAATATTAAAATAATACTAATATGAATAAGAATCATGATAAAATAATGGTAATAATAAATTTATATAAAAATGATAATTATATTATTATTAATGATAAAAATAATGATTTTTACTGATCGAGGTAATAATAATATCTAATAATAGTAATACAAATAATAATTAAGATCTAACAAGTTACATGTATCAAACCTCATATTAAAACAATAATATTTATAATACTGATGTAAATATTAATATTAATATTAATATTAATGTTAATAATACTAATGAAAGTAATAATAATAACAACAACTTATATTATAACTTGTAATTAAATTTAATATATATTAATATTACACATTATTAATTGTGCATCATTTAACAAATATTATAACATATAATATTTATATATCTTTTATATATAATCCAATATATATATATATATATATATATATATATATATATATATATATATATATATATATATATATATATATATATATATATAGCTTTATTTTAATAACTAATTTATTATCTTGTATAATATTTTACATACTTAATCTTACTGATCTATTGTATTTTATTATTTTAAATCACTATATGTACTTTTATATATATATATATATATATATATATATATATATATATATATATATATATATATATATATATATATAATTTCACCCAAATTGTTCGTGAATCGCCGGGAATAGTCAACAGGGCAGATGCATTCATGTAAACTGTTCCAAAGTTTTCGAGACTCAACATTACAAACTTTGCTTATCGTGTCGAAAACATATAAAGATTAAGTTTAAATTTGGTCGAAAATTTCCGGGTCGTCACAACGGGCATCTCTGGCATTTATGTTGAAGACTCTTCCATGTGCTGGCCCGCCATCCTTCTTCTTGTTAGGACATTCATTCCTGAAGTGGCCCTGCTGACCTCACTCATAGAACTTCCTTGGTCCACTTGGGTTTGTCCTCACAGCTGGGGTGGTGATCTTACAATCTCTGTCGATGTATCCAGTCCTTTTACACTTCTCACACAGTACGTTGCAGTATCTAGTGTGATGCTTGTAGCATCTCTTACACAGTTACACTGAGGAAGGGTACCTTTGTAGTTAGGGTTAGAGCTAGGGTTCGGGTTAGGGTTCCTTCAGTCGTTGTTCCCCTTAAAATTCTCATACCTCTTAGCTGGGTTCTGGTCAAAACCTTTTCCCTTGTTTTCATCCTAATTACGTTTCCCATTACTAGTTCCCGATTCTGATTTCGCCTTCTCTGGCTCTTGGCCGGTAATTTGATTCATCAGGGTGTACGCCATGCGCATAGCTTTCAGTACATTCGCTGGTTTCGAAGAAGTGACATTTCCCTGAATGTCCTTGGGGAGTCCCCACAGATACCTCTCCATCCGTTTGTACTCCAAAGTAACCATTGTGGGGCACATCAAAGCTAACTAAAAGTACCTTCGATTATAGCCATCAAGGTCAGTTCCTACGACTTTCAGTTCCCAAAATTGCGCTTCCATTTTCTGAATTTCGGTTCTGGGGCAGTACTCCTCGATCATAGCCTTCTTAAACTCTTCCCATGGTGTAGCATAAGCTTCGTTGATTCCCCAAGCCTGGGCGAGCGTATTCAACCAAGTCAAAGCGCCATCCGACAAAGTGCAGGATACGAACTTAGTCTTATTCCCTTCGGAGCAGTTGCTCACACGAAACACAGATTTCAACTTCTCAAACCATCTCGTCAGCCCAACAGGCCCTTCTGTTTCGATGAAATTGTGGGGCTTACAACTCTGAAATTCCTTGAAAGTGCACCCATTCTGAGCCAGTGGAGCTTGGGGGTTGGCATTCGCCATAGCTGCGGCTACTCGAGCGGCTATCATCTCCTCGATCTGTGCTGCTGTAGGCATTTCCCTTGGACCTCGTCCGTTAGCCATCGATCATCCAAACAAAATTTTGACTTAAGTCAAAATCCATCAACCAACAACGTCACAGCCTACAGTAAATGTAAAGAACCGTCCTAATCCATAAGAACGAATACAATAACATATGATTACATCGCGAGGTATTTGACCTCTATATGATACATTTCACAAACATTGCATTCGTTTTTAAAAGACAAACTTTCTTTACATCGACAATTGACAAGCATGCCTACCATTTCATAATATCCACTATCCAACGATAAATTGACTTAATAATCTTTGATGAACCCAATGACTCGTATGCAACGTTCTTCGAAATATGCCAAGAATGACTTCAAATAATATCCTTAAAATGAACAAATGCATTGCGAAAGATTTCTTTCATACCTGAGAATAAACATGCTTTAAACTGTCAACCAAAAGGTTGGTGAGTTCATTAGTTTATCATAATCATTCATTTCCATCATTTTAATAGACCACGAGAATTTCATTTCCATTGCTCATAACTATATGTCCCATGCATAGAGACAAAAATCATTCATATGGATTGAACACCTGGTAACTGACATTAACAAGATGCATATAAGAATATCTCCTATCATTCCGGAAAATTCTTCGGACATGATAAAAACGAATTCGAAGTACTAAAGCATCCGCTACTTTGGATGGGGTTCGTTAGGCCCAATAGATCTATCTTTAGGATTCGCATCAATTAGTAGATCGGTTTACTAATTCTTAGGCTACCAAGCAAAAGGGGCATATTTGGCTTCAATCATTCAACCATATAATGTAATTTCGATTACTTGTGTCTATTTCGTAAAACATTTATAAAAATTTTGCATGTATTCTCAGCCCAAAAATATAAAGGGTAAAAAGGCAAATGAAACTCACCATACTGTATTTCGTAGTAAAAATACATATAACGTCATGGAATAAGTGCAAGGTTGGCCTCGGATTCACGAACCTATATTATATATATATATATATATATATATATATATATATATATATATATATATATATATATATATATATATATATATTGGTCAATATTTGTCTAACAATTTAGTTTAGGTCATAGTGTACCACAATCCTAATGTTCGAGACTAATATGCAAAAGTCAACAAATGTCAATTTGACTCAAAATGATTTCCAAAATTTATACATGATTATTATATAATTTAAATATCGTCGTTTTATATTTTTAAATATTTTTAAAAGATTTATTAGAGTAATAATACAATTCATTTATTGATAAATAAAATTTTATATAAAAATATACTTTTATATATCTTAAGTAATAAAATTTATAAAGTTCATTTAATATCATAAAAATATTATGATAGGTTTTATTAAGGTAATTATATTATTTGTATTACATATTTATTTGATAAAATAGCATTGATAATAATAATAATAAGTAAAAGTTGTATTATTTTGTAATAATAATTATTATTATTCTATTAATAAAAATATCAATATTTATATTTATTAAAAATGATATTATGATAAAATGATAATTCTAATTATGATAACTTTAATATTTACGTTACTTTTTAATATTAACTTTAAAATAATAATTTGATTTAAAATGATATTTTATAATAACAATGACATTTCATTTAAAATGATAATTTTTGTTAAAATGATAGTTTTAATACTAATGATACTTTTAATAATAGAAATGATAGTTTTAATACTAATGATACTTTTAATAATAGAAATGATAAAAATAATAAGAACGATAATTTTATCTAAATCAATATCTTATAATATTTTAATTTCATCATGATACTCATACTTATTATTTCCTAATCGATTCGTTTAATAGCTTTTAATTGTCTTTTATATTGCGTTCATGTTAATGATAGTAATAGTAATCATAATAATTAGGTGTTAATAAATATTATGATAATTTTTAATGATAATACTAATTATAACTTTAACGATAATAACGATAGTAATAATAATAAAAATAATTTTTTTTAATGATAATACTTTTTATTGATAATGATAATAATAATAATAAATATAATAATAATAATAATAATAATAATAATAATAATAATAATAATAATAATAATAATAATTAGATAAAAACTATAACGATGATAATAACGACGATAATAATAATCATTTTTAATAATAATACAAAAATTCAATCGATTAATGTTAGTTTTAATTTATAATAATACTAATGTTAATAAATAAATATTATGATAATTTTTAATGATAATACTAATTATAACTTTAACGATAATAACGATAGTAATAATAATAAAAATAAAATTTTTTAATGATAATACTTTTTATTGATAATGATAATAATAATAATAATAATAATAATAATAATAATAATAATAATAATAATAATAATAATAATAATAATAATAATAATAATAATTAGATAAAAACTATAACGACGATAATAACGACGATAATAATAATCATTTTTAATATTAATACAAAAATTCAATCGACTATAACTTCAAATCCGTTCATCGAAACCATTCGATATCTAAATGAAAAGTTCTTAATTTTTCGCTAGCTTTCCAACGACATGCATATCTTATACCTTATCTCAAACGTATATGTAACTAATTCAAGACTCAACATATCCTATCTAATGGCAATATCAAAAATACAAGTATGCATAATCCTAAATACTCGAGCACTAGTCAGGGATACACTAAAAAAATATATAAAAGTTAAGTTATGGGTGCTCACGTATCAATATAGAGATTCAATATTGCAGGAAAGTACGTAGACACAACGGAGATGATAAACACTAGATTGACCTCACGAGCATACCCATGAACCATACCCATCACCTCCATATCTATAACCCATAATTTCCTTAGCCCTATCCTACTCGCAAAACCCGTTTTGAAATAGCTCGCTCATGACCTCGTCGTAATATTTTATGTACAATAATAATACTAATAATATTAATGCGATTAATAATAATATTACTCTTAATAATAATAATATAAATAACATAAATAATATAAGTAAATAATATATACGGAGTAATATAAATGAATGTTTCATATGTGTGTGTTTCAATGAACGATCGAGTGAATTATATAGAGTTTTAGAAACTTGACTCCATGCGATCACATGGAATCCACATGATAAAATCATGCGATCGCATGATACCAATTAACAGCTCATTTCCAGTTCATTTCTAATTCATGTTCCACACCGACACTCATTTATGTATAAGTATATATTATTTAATATATATTATATTTAATCTTTAGAATTAATTAAATATTATATTATATTCTCGTGCGTAGTTGATTTGTAATTTTTACACCGATGTGTTGTACGTTGACCCTCGACTTAAGTACCAGTTTCGGTTTTTCGAACGCAATTTCGTACGCTTAGAAAACTAGCCTTTTACGTTACGCGACGTGTACCCTTATTAATAAATTGACTTACTCATCAATAAATTACCTTATAATAATTGTAACTTATAAAATTGAGTGTTGTGGTCATTTGCTTCTATAAATCAATGGTTCGTTGTTTGTCAAAATATATTAGTTTAAATCAGGACGTTTTATGACTAAATTATATATATTTATATTTTCATTTCGAAATATAAATTTGAACTATTTACTTAATGTAGTTTTTCAAAACTAATGTCATTCAAAACTTATATATTTAGAAATCGTTTAAATATTAAGAATTACTATTTCGTAACTTTTGTATTTTAAAGTTTAAAATTGATATATTTTATTTATATACAAACGTTCTTAAAATATTTTAATAATCAAATTATTTTATATTCAAAAATCATTTTATTACAAAGGTTATAATAGTAGAAGTTGTTATGTCATAAGACGTTCTTAAAAAGTCTATTATATTGAAATGACGTTTTCGTTTATGAACGTAAAATCATATATGAATCATATCAGGTTTCAAGGTTTTAACTTCTAGTTTAATCATGACTCGTAGGATTAAGTCTAAAGGATAAATCAAATGTAAGGAATCATCTTAATGTAAAATGTCGATCTATTTAACTTGTCAATATCTATTTTCTAATTTACCTATATTCCCTAATTTCACTTTCACAATACCTAATATGAAGGTTAATTAATTTATCTTATCAAAAGTCACGAGGAAATTATTCTAAGGCATGTATTGGAATTTAACAGAAATTTCCACCAATCTGTCTTGCTCTCGCTACTTGACACTTTGTCCTTACTCGAAGATCACATTACCATTTATTCCGAATATCATTAAAAAGGAAAGGTTTTCTAAATCAAAGTTGACATCTTAACAGAGACTCGTAATCATAATTCAATGTATCTGATAAATCAATCATTTGATATCATCTTCTAATTCCATCGATAATTATTTGAATATATTTTGAAACAAATATGTTTATGTAAAGTATTATACGTCTAATACTTTGTTAATATTCTCAAGCCATATAATAGACTTCGTAACTTATTCTCATTCTAACCAAAAATTTAATGTTTCATTAATATTTCTTAATTTAATAATCACACATATGTATATATTCATACATATCTATTTGCACATAATTGTTCGTGAATCGTCGAGAGCAGTCGTAGGGTAATTGGTCATATGAACATAATTCAAAGTTTTTGAGATTTTAACATTACAGACTTTGCTTATCGTGTTGGAATGATATAAAGATAAAGTTTAAATTTGGTCGGAAATTTCCGGTTCGTCACAGTACCTACCCGTTAAATAAAATTTCGTCCCTGAAATTTGATAGAGGTCGACATGGCTAACAATAAGAATGTTATTATGACGATTATAGAGTCTTATCACATTTAAGAAGTATTGATAAAATAATTCGATTACTCGAAGCGTATGAGTGAAGTTATCGTAAATGAATGAAATAAGATAATAGTGATTCGTCATATCCTTTGACGTCGTCACGATTGATTTTCTGAGTTCAAGGGAGTTGGAGAAAATCTTTATAATAAGATGTGATTCTTCGGTAATCAAGGAAATTAGGATCCACTTTAAATGCGATCATCCGTTTTGATTTGTTGTGTCAAATATTTTACTATAAATCCACCCCCCCTTCTTTTCCTTACAACTCACCTTTTATACTTTCTCCCCCAATTCATACTTTTAAATTGTCCGTCAATATGCTTCATCCAGTGCTGATTCTTGATATACTCCTCACTTTCATATCTATCGTTCTTCTTTTTCATCTGCCTCCGGAAGAATCTATTTACTTTTATTATACTCTTGGTTTTATAATGTTTTTAGTTCTCCCGTATCTTTATATTACTATATGTGATGCCCCATACAAAACCATCGTGTACGAATCATCAACAACAGGATCATTACAAGGTTAAGTACTATATGCTGTAATAAAAGAAGTTGCATTCATGATAAAAAAAAGATGATGTCATAACCGACGTTAATTGTTTTACACCAACAGTATGCTTCTACGAATAGCAAGCATGAATAAATGTGTATGACCCTTAGGTCGTTACAAAACATAGTTTCAAATGTATTAAAGTTTGAATGCAAGATAAACAGTTCATGCGGTGATAACACTAGAGCAGCGGGTGTCTACGGCAAGACTAGCACGACAGCGGAAGCAAATAACCTTAAGCACCTGAGAAAAACATGCTTAAAAACGTCAACACAAAGGTTGGTGAGCTATAGTTTAAGTATAACAGTATGTAAGGTAGGCCACGAGATTTCAGTGCTACAAAGAGCGTTTCAAAATAGTATGATAAAGTATATGTTAAACGTGGGCACTTGGTAACTAACTTAACGTTTATACCCCCTGAAAGTACACTTGGCAAGTGCGTATGTTTACGAAGTATTAAACACTCATTAAATGCTAGCGCTACTAGCCCGAGTGGGGATGTCAAACCCTATGGATCCATATCTAAGATTCGCGTTCACCGGTTCAAAAACCAATGACTAAACGTTACCGAGCTAAAGGGAATGTTTCTGCCGTTATATAACCCACACATATATAAGTTTAAGTACTCGTGCCTAGTATGTAAAACATAAAATCCGCATGTATTCTCAGTTCCCAAAATAAGTTAAAGTAAAAAGGGAATGCTATAACTCACAATGATAAAGTAGCGGTAAAGTATGACTCGGAAAGTAAGCAAGTAATGAAGGTTGTCCAAACGGGTCCTCAACCTAAGTCAAATAGTACTAAGTCAGTAAATCGTCCGAAAAGGTTTAAAAGTATGTAAATAAGGTCTTAAAGGTCATCATCATTCATCATCAAACAAAAGGCGTAAAGTAAGTTTCGTTCGTGAAAAGAGTTTAAAACAAAGGCTGAGTTCGGTCAGTCACCACGGCCTCTACCCCTACTGAAATAAGGTGAGACCAGTGGCCATGGCTCCGTATATGAGTCCTTTAAGTGTGGTAATATTTATAGAAGCAAACTCGGCTTTTTTTGACCGTGGCGATGGTCTAAGTGCGAGTAGGTCAGAAATTTCTGCACAACGTTAAAGGACATAGTGACGATCGGAAGGCCATAAATCCTAAACCGTAACTCGGATTAAGACGAGTCCTATATGAAAAGTTATCTACCCGAAAAGAACTATCTGAAAATCCAGGTTACAGTAGCCCAGGTGTATTGTTCTGTTACAGAAACCAGAAAACATAAGGTAGCAGACAAAAAACAGAAATATAATGGGTTCCGGTGCTCGATGCTTATCACGGTTCTCATTCTTGATGCATATAGCTTCAAATGTACAACTCATTGATGTGTTTGCATCATTTTCACCAAGGTTTGACCATCAAAACCCAAGTGTAAGTCTAAGACATGAAGCACAACTCACTTAAGTGTTGCAAGTGTTTTGATGAACCAAAGTTACATCAAAGTCTTAGATTTACACATACATGAAATGTAAAAGGATTATTGAACTACGAACTTGAATGTAAACTAACTAATCAAGATCTTAAGATGTAGAACATAGTTCTTAGTTTGATCTTGAAGATCCAAGACTCAAAAGTCTAGATCAAGCATAAGTATACAAAGTTATAATTAAAGATAGCTAATTTACATGTTCTTGAACTTTTAAAGTAAGTTTTAGTTCAAGAAAGTATGAGATCAAGACTAACTTGTAGTACTTGACCATTTAACCAACCAACATGAAATTAAAGTGTATAAAATGAAGAAGTAAACTAAGTAAACAAGTAATTTGTTCATGGTTGTTCATACTTTAAAGATTCAAACCAAAGTTTGATCTTTAAGAAAGTAAACTTTAAGGTTTACTTCATGAATCACAAGTATGATTTTAATCAACACATGAACTTGCAATCCTTTAAGAAAGTATATGTAGAACATAACTAGTAAGTTTATGTTCTTGTTGTTCTTGTTATAACAAGATAAAATGAAGAATCAAACTAGAAAGTTTGGTTCTTGGGAACCAGTAAGTAAAGTAACTAACAAATACATGTAACTAAATAATAATCAAGAACAAGTAGCAAACAACAAATGATGATGATGATTTTGTGGTGCAAGGCCACGGTTTTGGCCAAAGAAAAAGAAGAGAAGAAAGTTCTTGCTACTTACAATTTAGAGAGAAAAAGAAGAGAAAAGTTGAGAGGAATTTGTGAGAGTGTTTTGAATGACAAAAAGTATGAGTGAATGAGTGAGTAAGTAGTGTAAAAAAAAAAATTTGAATCCCTTTAGTCACAAAGGCAGCTGACGGTTTTGGGTGGGGGAGGGAGGAGGAGTTTACTCACTAGTTTCATGTACATAACACTTTCCACGTCTCGAATT
Organism: Rutidosis leptorrhynchoides; assembly: GCF_046630445.1. NCBI lineage: Eukaryota > Viridiplantae > Streptophyta > Magnoliopsida > Asterales > Asteraceae > Rutidosis > Rutidosis leptorrhynchoides. The sequence continues at coordinate 301,525,487 of NC_092337.1, forward strand.
TGAAGAAATGTTTTGCTAAAGAAGATCTCACTATTCCGTTGGACGAAATTCAAATCAATGAAAAACTTCAATTCATTGAAGAACCCGTTGAAATAATGGATCGTGAGGTTAAGAGACTTAAACAAAACAAGATACCGATTGTTAAGGTTCGATGGAATGCTCGTAGAGGACTCGAGTTCACCTGGGAACGAGAAGATCAGATGAAGAAGAAGTACCCGCACTTATTTCCAGAAGATGAGCCAACACCTCCAATCGCTTAAAATTTCGGGACGGAATTTATTTAACGGGTAGCTACTGTAGTGACCCGAACTTTTTCGAACCTTTCTATGATTATATGTTTAATGAAAACTATATTTACATGATTAAATGTTTCCAACATGTTAAGCAATCAAACTTGTTAAGACTTGGTTAATTGAAACGGAAATTTTGTAAAAGTCTGATTACCCAGTTTGACAAATGATTCACGAACGCTATAAGTTGTATATGACATGATGATACATAAATGAATAAATATATATGTTTAACATGATATAATGATCATCAAGTATCTCATTAAAAATAGTAACAATAAGTTATATACTTAAAAAGGAGACTATTGACGTATGAAACTCGAAACGATACATATAACGATTATTGTTATAACCACGTCTTACTAAATATATATGAAGCATATTAATACATTGTTATATTATATATAACATGATAATATGATAATTAAATATATCATTAAGTGTATTAACAATGAACTACATAAGTAAAAACAAGACTACTAACTTAAGGATTTCGAAACGAGACATATATGTAACGATTATCGTTGTAACGACATTTAAATGTATATATCATATTAAGATATATTAATATATCATAATATCATGATAATATAATAATTTAAAATCTCATTTTATATTATAAACATTGAGTTAACAACATTTAACAAGATCGTTAAGCTAAAGGTTTCAAAACAACATTTACATGTAACGACTAACGATGACTTAACGACTCAGTTAAAATGTATATACATGTAGTGTTTTAATATGTATTCATACACTTTTGAAAGACTTCAAGACACTTATCAAAATACTTCTACTTAACAAAAATGCCTACTATTACATCCTAGTTCAGTTTCATCAACAATTCTACTCGTATGCACCCGTATTCGTACTCGTACAATACACAGCTTTTAAATGTATGTACTATTGGTATATACACTCCAATGATCAGCTCTTAGCAGCCCATGTGAGTCACCTAACACATGTGAGAACCATCATTTGGCAACTAGCATGAAATATCTCATAAAATTACAAAAATATGAGTAATCATTCATGACTTATTTACATGAAAACAAAATTACATATCCTTTATATCTAATCCATACACCAATGACCAAAAATACCTACAAACACTTTCATTCTTCAATTTTCATCATATAATTGATCTCTCTCAAGTTCTATCTTCAAGTTCTAAGTGTTCTTCATAAATTCTACAAGTTCTAGTTTCATAAAATCAAGAATACTTTCAAGTTTGCTAGCTCACTTCCAATCTTGTAAGGTGATCATCCAACCTCAAGAAATCTTTGTTTCTTACAGTAGGTTATCATTCTAATACAAGGTAATAATCATATTCAAACTTTGGTTCAATTTCTATAACTATAACAATCTTATTTCAAGTGATGATCTTACTTAAACTTGTTTTCGTGTCATGATTCTGCTTCAAGAACTTCGAGCCATCCAAGGATCCGTTGAAGCTAGATCCATTTTTCTCTTTTCTAATAGGTTTATCCAAGGAAATTAAGGTAGTAATGATGTTCATAACATCATTCAATTCATACATAAAAAGCTATCATATTCGAAGTGGTAAACTAGTAATCACTAGAACATAGTTTAGTTAATTCTAAACTTGTTCGCAAATAAAGTTAATCCTTCTAACTACACTTTTAAAATCAACTATACACATGATCTATATCTATATGATATGCTAACTTAATGATTTAAAACCCGAAAACACAATAAACACCATAAAATCGGATTTACGCCGTCGTAGTTACAACCGGGGGCTGTTTTGGTTTGGATAATTAAAAACTATGAAAAACTTTGATATAAAAGCTATACTTCTGGGAAAATGATTTTTCTTATTAACATGAAACCATATCCAAAAATCATGGTTAAACTCAAAGTGAAAGTTTGTTTTTCAAAACAGTCATCGAGATGTCGTTCTTTCGACGGAAATGACTACTTCTTTCAAAAATGACTTGTAACTTGTATTTCCGACTATAAACCTATACCTTTTCTGTTTAGTTTCATAAAGTCAAGTTCAATACGAAACCGTGGCTGCTTAAATCACTCAAAACGGATTAGAAACGAAGAAATGGCGAGCAAAACAAAATTGGTAAAAACTACTCATTTTAGCTACGTGAAAATTGGTAACAAATCCATTCCAACCATAACTTAATCAACTTGTATTGTATATTATGTAATCTTGAGATACCATAGACACGTATACAATGTTTTGGCCTATCATGTCGACACATCTATATATATTTCGGAACAACCATAGACACTCTATATGTGAATGTTGGAGTTAGCTATACAGGGTTGAGGTTGATTCCAAAATATATATAGTTTGAGTTGTGATCAATACTGAGATATGTATACACTGGGTCGTGGATTGATTCAAGATAACATATAACGATTTATTTCTGTACATCTAACTGTGGACAACTAGTTGTAGGTTACTAACGAGGACAGCTGACTTAATAAACTTAAAACATCATAATGTATTAAAAGTGTTGTAAATATATTTTGAACATACTTTGATATATATGTACATATTTATTATAGGTTCGTGAATCGACCAGTGGCCAAGTCTTACTTCCCGACGAAGTAAAAAAAAAAAAATCTGTGAAAGTGAGTTATAGTCCCACTTTTAAAATCTAATATCTTTGGGATGAGAATACATGCAGGTTTTATAAATGATTTACAAAATAGACACAAGTACGTGAAACTACATTCTATGGTTGAATTATCGAAATCGAATATGCCCCTTTTTATTAAGTCTGGTAATCTAAGAATTAGGGAACATACACCCTAATTGACGCGAATCCTAAAGATAGATCTATTGGGCCTAACAAACCCCATCCAAAGTACCGGATACTTTAGTACTTCGAAATTTATATCATATCCGAAGGGTGTCCCGGAATGATGGGGATATTCTTATATATGCATCTTGTTAATGTCGGTTACCAGGTGTTCACCATATGAATGAATTTTATCTCTATGTATGGGATGTATATTGAAATATGAAATCTTGTGGTCTATTATTATGATTTGATAATATATAGGTTAAACCTATAACTCACCAACATTTTTGTTGACGTTTTAAGCATGTTTATTCTCAGGTGATTATTAAGAGCTTTCGCTGTTGCATACTAAAATAAGGACAAGATTTGGAGTCCATGCTTGTATGATATTATGTAAAAACTGCATTCAAGAAACTTATTTTTGATGTAATATATTCTTATTGTAAACCATTATGTAATGGTCGTGTGTAAACGGTATAATTTAGATTATCATTATTTGATAATCTACGTAATGCTTTTTAAACCTTTATAGATAAAATAAAGGTTATGGTTGTTTTAAAAATGAATGCAGTCTTTGAAAAACGTCTCATATAGAGGTCAAAACCTCGCGACGAAATCAATTAATATGGAACGTTTATAATCAATATGAACGAGACATTTCAGTTGGTATCCGAGCGTTGGTCTTAGAGAACCAGAATTTTGCATTAGTGCATCTTATCGAGTTTGTTAGGATGCATTAGTGAGTTTGGACTTCGACCGTGTTTACTTGAAAAATGATTGCTTAACAAATTTTGTTGGAAACTATATATTTTTAACATGTGAATATTATGTGATATATTAATCTCTTAACGTGTTTGATATTATGTGATAGATGTCTACCTCTAGAACAAGTCCCATTAACTCACCTAATAATAATGAAGAGTCAAATATAAATTGGAATGATTCGTGGACTGATTCACAAGTTCCCGAAGAGGAACCGGAACAAGAGTCGGAACCGGAAGAAGAATCGGAATCGGAAGAAGAATCGGAACCGGAAGAAGAAATAGAACCAGTGGGGGAAATAATAAAACGGTTAAGTAGAAGAAAATCCTCAACCAACCGACCAAAGTTAATTATGGTCAATGGTGTTTCCGCCAAGGAAGCAAAGTATTGGGAGGATTACCAATTCTCCGATGAATCGGATTCCGACAAGGATTCCGATGATGTTATAGAAATTACCCCAACACAATTTAATAAGGCAAAAGAGAACAATAAGGGAAAGGGCATAAAAATAGAGAAATTTGATTCCAAACCCGATGAACTTTATATGTATCGTCAACACCCGTATTTCTTAAGTTGTGACAATAACCCGGGAACCTCTAAACCACCAGGTTTTTCTAAACCAATGTGGAAAACGATGGCGCGTATTAGGGGAACATCATATATCCCTAGAAACTTGGCAAAACGAACCAAAACCGAAGAAGAAGAAATGAGCGAGTCGGAATAAGATAGTTGTATTCGTGTGGTGTAATATATGTAATATAGTGTGCTTATGCTTTATGATATATGTAAAAATTGCTTGTATTAATAAGTATTTTTTTTATGAATCTAACTCTTGTCTATTTTACAGTATAAAAACAAAAAATGGATAGACAACCCAATATTTTAAGAGACCTACCCGGAGACATGATTGATGAAATCTTGTCTAGAGTCGGTCAGAATTCCTCGGCACAACTATTTAAGGCGAGATCAGTTTGTAAGACATTCGAAGAACGTTCCAAGAATGCCTTGGTTTATAAAAGGCTTTCGTTCGAAAGATGGGGGATATCACATTGGGAAATCCATAAGTTACGATGTGTTTACTTTGACGCATATATTGCGGGAAACCCAAATGCTATTTTACGCAATGGGTTAAGAAATTATTTGGACTCAATATATCCGAATATAGGACTTCGTGATTTAGAAAAAGCGGCTAACATGCAACATAAAGAAGCATGTTATGCTTACGGGTTAGTAATGTTCGCTTCTCACCAAAGTGATAACAAGAACATCTGGCTACAACTATTAAACAAAATGTTCCCACAAGTGACGGACTCAGTAGTTGGGGTGAGAAACAAGGTTTTTAGATTGTTACGGGACTGTTGGACATTACGTAACCCTCGTCCCTTTGACGACGTTACAACACGCTGTCTTATCAACGGCCATAACGGTTATGTTCCACAAGACCAAGGATGGAAAGTAGTCCTAGTAAAACCAGAATGCATGACTTGTTTCTGGACGTATGAATTACGTGTCTTTATTGCCTTTGCTGAACGACTTGTGTACTAGCCAGAATTATCTTCACAACTATCTTGTATCAAAGTTATTGTGTGCTATATTTCATGTTATATGTAAAATAAGCGGTATTGTAAGTTTGTAAAATATTGTGAAAAAGTTTGAACGCGAAATATTATTATAATAAGTTTTTCATATAGAATTGTAGTAGTTGAATTGTATATTAGCTACTAAGTATGAACTTAACGGGTAGGTACTACCCGAATTTAAACTTATAAAACGCTAATATGAAGAAAAAGCTTTTATAAATGAGTTCATATTATGCTACGAGATACTATTGACTACTCTTAATATTCTGTATGATTAACTTGTTTCATTTGACTATTTGAAGGAAATGGCACCGACTACTCGACAAACCATGAATATGAGCGAAGAGGAATTTCGTACCTTTCTTGCTGCAAAGATAGCCGCAGTACAAGCTGCGCTACATACCAACAATAACCTTGGATCTAGCAGTACAGGAAATCGTGTAGGATGCACCTACAAAGAATTCACTGCCTGCAAACCTTTGGAATTTGATGGAACCGAAGGACCGATCGGATTGAAACGGTGGACCGAGAAGGTCGAATCGGTGTTTGCCATAAGTAAGTGTACTGAAGAGGATAAAGTGAAGTACGCTACGCATACCTTCACAGGTACTGCGTTAACATGGTGGAATACCTATCTAGAGCAAGTGGGACAAGATGATGCTTACGTACTACCGTGGTCAGCATTCAAGCACTTGATGAACGAGAAGTACCGTCCCAGAACCGAGGTCAATAAGCTCAAGACAGAACTTAGAGGTTACGAACCCAAGGATTTGATATTACCACGTATGAAAGACGATTCACAGAATTGTGCCTATTGTGTCCGGGAGCATTCGAAGATGAGGAAGAGAAGATCGACGCGTTTGTGAAAGGATTACCGGAAAGAATCCAAGAAGATATAAGTTCACACGAGCCCGCCTCCATACAACAGGCATGTAGAATGGCTCACAAACTAGTGAACCAGATTGAGGAAAGAATTAAAGAACATGCGGCTGAAGAAGCCAATGTGAAGCAAGTCAAAAGAAAGTGGGAGGAAAATGGTGATAAGAATCACCAATACAACAACAACAGCAATTACAACAATAATCGCAACAACTATCCCAACAATCGCAACATCAATCGCAACTACAACAAACGGCCCAACAACAACAACAACAACAACAACAACAACAACAACAACAACAACAACAACAACAACAACAACAACAACAACAACAACAACAACAACAACAACAACAACAACAACAACAACAACAACAACAACAACTATAACAATCATCCCAACAACAATAACAACCACAACAACAACAATAATCAGAAGCAGCTATGCCAAAGGTGTGAAAATTATCACTCGGGGTTCTGCACCAAATTTTGCAACAAGTGTAAAAGAAATGGTCATAGCGCGGCAAAGTGTGAGGTCTACGGACCAGGGGTTAACAGAACGAAAGGAACAAATGGTGTCGCAATGAGTAATGGTGGAGCAAGTAGTGTCGGAGCAAGTTATGCCAATGTAGTTTGTTATAAATGTGGAAAACCGGGCCACATTATTAGAAATTGCCCGAACCAGGAGAACACGAATGGACAAGGCCGCAGAAGAGTTTTCAATATTAATGCGGCAGAGGCACAGGAAGACCCGGAGCTTGTTACGGGTATGTTTCTTATTGACGATAAATCTGCTTATGTTTTATTTGATTCGGGTGCGGATAGAAGCTATATGAGTAGAGAATTTTGTGCTAAATTAAGTTGCCCATTGGCGCCTTTGGATAGTAAATTTTTACTCGAATTAGCAAATGGTAAATTAATTTCAGCAGATAATATATGTCGAAATTGAGAAATTAAACTGGTTAGCGAAACATTTAAGATTGACTTGATACCAGTAGAGTTAGGGAGTTTTGATGTGATAATCGGTATGGATTGGTTGAGAGAAGTGAAAGCAGAGATCGTTTGTTACAAAAATGAAATTCGGATTATACGAGAAAAAGGAAAACCCTTAATGGTGTACGGAGAAAAGAGCAACGCGAAGTTAAATCTTATTAGTAACCTGAAGGCACAAAAACTAATAAGAAAAGGTTGCTATGCTGTACTAGCACACGTCGAGAAAGTGAATTCCGAAGAAAAGAACATCAATGATATTCCCGTCGCAAAATAATTTCTCGATGTATTTCCGAAAGAATTACCGGGACTACCTCCACACCGATCCGTTGAATTTCAAATAGACCTTGTACCGGGAGCTGCACCAATAGCTCGTGCTCCATACAGACTCGCACCTAGCGAAATGAAGGAACTTCAGAGCCAATTACAAGAACTTTTAGAGCGTGGTTTCATTCGACCAAGCACATCACCGTGGGGAGCTCCTGTTTTGTTTGTCAAGAAGAAAGATGGTACATTCAGGTTGTGTATCGACTACCGAGAGTTGAACAAACTTACCATCAAGAACCGCTACCCACTATCGAGAATCGACGACTTATTTGATCAACTACAAGGCTCGTCTGTTTATTCGAAGATCGATTTACGTTCTGGATATCATCAAATGCGGGTGAAGGAGGATGATATTCCAAAGACTGCTTTTAGGACGCGTTACGGTCATTACGAGTTTATGGTTATGCCGTTTGGATTGACTAACGTACCAGCTGTGTTCATGGACCTCATGAACCGAGTGTGTGGGCCATATCTTGACAAGTTTGTCATTGTTTTCATCGATGACATACTTATTTACTCGAAGAATGATCAAGAGCACGAAGAACATTTGAGAAAAGTGCTAGAGTTGCTGAGAAAAGAAAAACTGTACGCTAAGTTTTCAAAGTGTGCATTTTGGTTGGAAGAAGTTCAATTCCTCGATCACATAGTGAACAAAGAAGGTATTCAGGTGGATCCAGCAAAGATCGAAACCGTTGAAAAGTGGGAAACCCCGAAAACTCCGAAACACATACGCCAGTTTTTAGGACTAGTGGGTTACTACAGAAGGTTCATCCAAGACTTTTCCAGAATAGCAAAACCCTTGACTGCATTAACGCATAAAGGGAAGAAATTTGAATGGAAAGATGAACAAGAGAAAGCGTTTCAATTGTTAAAGAAAAAGTTAACTACGGCACCTATATTGTCATTACCTGAAGGGAATGATGATTTTGTGATATATTGTGATGCCTCAAAGCAAGGTCTCGGTTGTGTATTAATGCAACGAATGAAAGTAATTGCTTATGCGTCTAGACAATTGAAGATTCACGAACAAAATTATACGACGCATGATTTGGAATTAGGCGCGGTTGTTTTTGCATTAAAGACTTGGAGGCACTACTTATATGGGGTCAAAAGTATTATATATACCGACCACAAAAGTCTTCAACACATATTTAATCAGAAACAACTGAATATGAGGCAGCGTAGGTGGATTGAATTGTTGAATGATTACGACTTTGAGATTCATTACCACCCGGGGAAGGCAATTGTGGTAGCCGACGCCTTGAGCAGGAAGGACAGAGAACCCATTCGAGTAAAATCTATGAATATTATGATTCACAATAACCTTACTACTCAAATAAAGGAGGCACAACAAGGAGTTTTAAAAGAGGTAAATTTAAAGGATGAAATACCCAAAGGATCGGAGAAGCATCTTAATATTTGGGAAGACGGAACCCGGTATAGGGCTGAAAGGATTTGGGTACCAAAATTTGGAAATATGAGAGAAATGGTACTTAGAGAAGCTCATAAAACCAGATACTCAATACATCCTGGAACGGGGAAGATGTACAAGGATCTCAAGAAACATTTTTGGTGGCTGGGTATGAAAGCCGATGTTGCTAAATACGTAGGAGAATGTTTGATGTGTTCTAAGGTCAAAGCTGAGCATCAGAAACCATCAGGTCTACTTCAACAACCCGAAATCCCGGAATGGAAATGGGAAAACATTACCATGGATTTCATCACAAAATTGCCAAGGACTGCAAGTGGTTTTGATACTATTTGGGTAATAGTTGATCATCTCACCAAATCAGCACACTTCCTGCCAATAAGAGAAGATGACAAGATGGAGAAGTTAGCACGACTGTATTTGAAGGAAGTCATCTCCAGACATGGAATACCAATCTCTATTTTCTCTGATAGGGATGACAGATTTATTTCAAGATCCTGGCAGACATTATAGCAAGCATTAGAAACTCGTCCAGACATGAGTACTGCTTATCATCCACAAACTGATGGGCAGAGCGAAAGGACGATACAAACGCATGAAGACATGCTACGAGCATGTGTTATTGATTTCGAAAACAGTTGGGATCGACATCTACCGTTAGCAGAATTTTCCTACAACAACAGCTACCATTCAAGCATTGAGATGGCGCCATTTGAAGCACTTTATGGTAGAAAGTACAGGTCTCCAATTTGTTGGAGTGAAATGGGGGATAGACAGATTACGGGTCCGGAGATAATACAAGAAACTACTGAGAAGATCATCCAAATTCAACAACGGTTGAAAACCGCCCAAAGTCGACAAAAGAGCTACGTCGACATTAAAAGAAAAGATATAGAATTTGAAATTGGAGAGATGGTCATGCTTAAGGTTGCACCTTGGAAAGGTGTTGTTCGATTTGGTAAACGAGGGAAATTAAATCCAAGGTATATTGGACCATTCAAGATTATTGATCGTGTCGGACTAGTAGCTTACCGACTTGAGTTACCTCAACAACTCGCGGCTGTACATAATACTTTCTACGTCTCGAATTTGAAGAAATGTTTTGCTAAAGAAGATCTCACTATTCCGTTGGACGAAATCCAAATCAATGAAAAACTTCAATTCATTGAAGAACCCGTTGAAATAATGGATCGTGAGGTTAAGAGACTTAAACAAAACAAGATACCGATTGTTAAGGTTCGATGGAATTCTCGTAGAGGACCCGAGTTCACCTGGGAATGAGAAGATCAGATGAAGAAGAAGTACCCGCACTTATTTCCAGAAGATGAGCCAACACCTCCAATCGTTTAAAATTTCGGGACGAAATTTATTTAACGGGTAGGTACTGTAGTGACCCGAACTTTTCTGAACCTTTCTATGATTATATGTTTAATAAAAACTATATTTACATGATTAAATGTTTCCAACATGTTAAGCAATCAAACTTGTTAAGACTTGGTTAATTGAAACGGAAATTTTGTAAACGTCTGATTACCCAGTTTGACCAATGATTCACGAACGCTATAAGTTGTATATGACATGATGATACATAAATGAATAAATATATATGTTTAACATGATATAATGATCATCAAGTATCTCATTAAAAATAGTAACAATAAGTTATATACTTAAAAAGGAGACTATTGACGTATGAAACTCGAAACGATACATATAACGATTATCGTTATAACCACGTCTTACTAAATATATATGAAGCATATTAATACATTGTTATATTATATATAACATGATAATATGATAATTAAATATATCATTAAGTGTATTAACAATGAACTACATGTTATATTATATATAACATGATAATATGATAATTAAATATATCATTAAGTGTATTAACAATGAACTACATAAGTAAAAACAAGACTACTGACTTAAGGATTTCGAAACGAGACATATATGTAACGATTATCGTTGTAACGACATTTAAATGTATATATCATATTAAGATATATTAATATATCATAATATCATGATAATATAATAATTTAAAATCTCATTTTATATTATAAACATTGAGTTAACAACATTTAACAAGATCGTTAACCTAAAGGTTTCAAAACAACACTTACATGTAATGACTAACGATGACTTAACGACTCAGTTAAAATGTATATACATGTAGTGTTTTAATATGTATTCATAGACTTTTGAAAGACTTCAAGACATTTATCAAAATACTTCTACTTAACAAAAATGCTTACAATTACATCCTCGTTCAGTTTCATCAACAATTCTACTCGTATGCACCCGTATTCGTACTCGTACAATACACAGCTTTTAGATGTATGTACTATTGGTATATACACTCCAATGATCAGCTCTTAGCAGCCCATGTGAGTCACCTAACATATGTGAGAACCATAATTTGGCAACTAGCATGAAATATCTCATAAAATTACAAAAATATGAGTAATCATTCATGACTTATTTACATGAAAACAAAATTACATATCCTTTATATCTAATAAATACACCAAAGACCAAAGACACCTACAAACACTTTCATTCTTCAATTTTCTTCATATAATTGATCTCTCTCAAGTTCTATCTTCAAGTTCTAAGTGTTCTTCATAAATTCTACAAGTTCTAGTTTCATAAAATCAAGAATACTTTCAAGTTTGCTAGCTCACTTCCAATCTTGTAAGGTGATCATCCAACCTCAAGAAATCTTTATTTCTTACAGTAGGTTATCATTCTAATACAAGGTAATAATCATATTCAAACTTTAGTTCAATTTCTATAACTATAACAATCTTATTTCAAGTGATGATCTTACTTGAACTTGTTTTCGTGTCATGATTCTGCTTCAAGAACTTCGAGCCATCCAAGGATCCGTTGAAGCTAGATCTATTTTTCTCTTTTCCAGTAGGTTTATCCAAGGAACTTAAGGTAGTAATGATGTTCATAACATCATTCGATTCATACATAAAAAGCTATCATATTCGAAGTGGTAAACTAGTAATCACTAGAACATAGTTTAGTTAATTCTAAACTTGTTCGCAAATAAAGTTAATCCTTCTAACTACACTTTTAAAATCAACTATACACATGATCTATATCTATATCTATATGATATGCTAACTTAATGATTTAAAACCCGGAAACACGATAAACACCATAAAACCGGATTTACGCCGTCGTAGTTACAACCGGGGGCTGTTTTGGTTTGGATAATTAAAAACTATGAAAAACTTTGATTTAAAAGCTATACTTCTGGGAAAATGATTTTTCTTATGAACATGAAACCATATCCAAAAATCATGGTTAAACTCAAAGTGAAAGTATGTTTTTCAAAACAGTCATCAAGATGTCGTTCTTTCGACGGAAATGACTACCTCTTTCAAAAACGACTTGTAACTTGTATTTCCGATTATAAACCTATACCTTTTCTGTTTAGTTTCATAAAGTCAAGTTCAATACGAAACCGTGGCCGCTTAAATCACTCAAAACGGATTAGAAACGAAGAAATGGCGAGCAAAACAAAACTGGTAAAAACTACTCATTTTAGCTACGTGAAAATTGGTAACAAATCCATTCCAACCATAACTTAATCAACTTGTATTGTATATTATGTAATCTTGAGATACCATAGACACGTATACAATGTTTCGACCTATCATGTCGACACATCTATATATATTTTGGAACAACCATAGACACTCTATATGTGAATGTTGGAGTTAGCTATACAGGGTTGAGGTTGATTCTAAAATATATATAGTTTGAGTTATGATCAATACTGAGATATGTATACACTGGGTCGTGGATTGATTCAAGATAACATATATCGATTTATATCTGTACATCTAACTGTGGGCAACTAGTTGTAGGTTACTAACGAGGACAGCTGACTTAATAAACTTAAAACATCAAAATGTATTAAAAATGTTGTAAATATATTTTGAACATACTTTGATATATATGTACATATTTGTTATAGGTTCGTGAATCGACCAGTGGCCAAGTCTTACTTCTCGACGAAGTAAAAAAAAATCTGTGAAAGTGAGTTATAGTCCCACTTTTAAAATCTAATATTTTTGGGATGAGAATACATGCAGGTTTTATAAATGATTTACAAAATAGACACAAGTACGTGAAACTACATTCTATGGTTGAATTATCGAAATCGAATATGCCCCTTTTTATTAAGTCTGGTAATCTAAGAATTAGGGAACAGACACCCTAATTGACGCGAATCCTAAAGATAGATCTATTGGGCCTAACAAACCCCATCTAAAGTACCGGATGCTTTAGTACTTCGAAATTTATATCATATCCGAAGGGTGTCCCGAAATGATGGGGATATTCATATATATGCATCTTGTTAATGTCGGTTACCAGGTGTTCACCATATGAATGAATTTTATCTCTATGTATGGGATGTATATTGAAATATGAAATCTTGTGGTCTATTATTATGATTTGATAATATATAGGTTAAACCTATAACTCACCAACATTTTTGTTGACGTTTTAAGCACGTTTATTCTCAGGTGATTATTAAGAGCTTCCGCTGTTGCATACTAAAATAAGGACAAGATTTGGAGTCCATGCTTGTATGATATTATGTAAAAACTGCATTCAAGAAACTTATTTTTGATGTAATATATTCTTATTGTAAACCATTATGTAATGGTCGTGCGTAAACGGTATATTTTAGATTATCATTATTTGATAATCTACGTAATGCTTTTTAAACCTTTATAGATAAAATAAAGGTTATGGTTGTTTTAAAAATGAATGCAGTCTTTGAAAAACGTCTCATATAGAGGTCAAAACCTCACGACGAAATCAATTAATATGGAACGTTTATAATCAATATGAACGGGACATTTCAGATAGTGCTCTTAGTTCCATACAAATAGTGTCTCCACAATTTGAGGGCAAAGACAACGGCTCCAAGTTTGAGATCATGGGTAGTGTAGTTCCGCTCGTGAATCTTCAATTGGCGGGAGGCATAGGCAATAACCTTTGATCGTTGCATCAGTACACAACCAAAACCACTCTTTGAAGCATCGCAATAAACAACGAAATCATCACTGCCTTCGGGAAGCGATAGGATAGGTGCGGTGGTTAACTTCTTCTTCAAAGTTTGATATGCTGATTCGTGTGCGGGTTCCCAAATGAACTTCTTACCCTTGTGAGTCAGTGCGGTCAAAGGACGCGCAATCAGGGAAAATCCTTCAATGAACCTTCGGTAGTAACCGGCGAGACCTAGGAATTGGCGAATATGAGTTGGAGTAGTGGGGGTCTCCCACTTGCTGATGGCTTCAATCTTGGTGGGATCAACTTTGATACCCCGGTCGCTCACAACATGACCCGGAAACTGAACTTCCTTCAACCAAAATTCACACTTGGAGAATTTGGCGTAAAGTTGCTCTTGTCTCAAGAGTTCAAGTACTAATCGGAGGTGTTGCTCATGTTCTTCTTCGCTCTTAGAGTAGATGAGAATATCATCTATGAAGACGATAACGAACTTATCCAAGTACGGCTTGCAGACACGATTCATGAGGTCCATGAACACGGCAGGTGCATTTGTTAAACCGAATGGCATCACGAGAAACTCATAATGACCATAACGAGTCCTGAATGCAGTTTTCATCACGTTACTTTCCTTCACCCTCAACTGGTGATAACCGGATCGCAAATCGATCTTTGAGTAGACACTCGATCCTTGTAGTTGATCAAAAAGATCATCAATTCGTGGAAGAGGATACCGATTCTTGATAGTCAATGTATTGAGTTCACGGTAGTCGATACACATATGGAAGGATCCATCCTTCTTCTTCATAAACAACACAGGTGCGCCCCAAGGCGAGAAACTTGGTTAGATAAATCCACGGTCTAACAGCTCTTGTAGTTGACTCTTTAATTCTTGCATCTTGGAAGGTGCGAGTCTATAAGGTGCGCGAGCTACAGGTGCAGCTCCTGGCACTAAGTCGATCTGAAACTCTACGGCTCTCGGCGGCGGTAATCCAGGCAATTCCTCTGGGAAGACATCGGAAAATTCGTTCACAATTCGAACGTCGTTCATGCTCTTCACCTCAGTTTCTACCGCTTTCACATGTGCTAGGACAGCAAAACGTCCCTTCTTCATAATCTTTTACGCTTTCACGCAACTAATGAGGTTCAACTTCGAGGTACATCTCTCTCCATAGATGATCAGTGGCTCACCGTTTCCTTGTGGTATACGAAGGGCTTTATCTCCACAAATAATATCGGCCCTTATCTTTGTGACAACCCAGAAATTTCCAACCAAATTTAAACTTTAATCTTTATATGTTTCCAACACGATATGCAATATTTGTTAAGTTAAATTTCAAGAATTTTAAACTATGTTCATACATTCATTCAACCTCGACCAAGTTCCAATGATTCACGAACCATTAAACGAATATGATTATATATGTATATGTGTTATATATTATAACTTGAAACGTAAACAAAATATTAGATTAAATACTTTATATGATTGTATCTATTTCAAAATGTTTATCAATGGAATTATAAGATAAGATCAAATGATTGAATTATCAGATATATTGAATTATGATTACAAGTCTCTGTTGAAAGGCCCACGTTGATTTGAGAAATCTTTCCATTTTAACAATATTCGGAAAATGGTAAAGTGATTTATAAATAAGAACAAATTGTCAATCATTGAGAACTAGACAAAGGATAGTGGAAGATTGAATCTCATAAAGACTCGATTGATCTATTTAGTTTCAAACGTACAAAAATGTTTTCAGTTTAAAAAGAACTTTATTATTAAAACGTATATAACTTTTATAAATATCTAGAACCACTTTTGACAACTCATTACTTAACTAGTATGATAAAGATAACGATATTTATATTTTATTTTATTAAATATATATAACGATTTAAATTAATATTATATATATTTATACGCGTATTATACGTACATAGTTTTATACTTTTAATATACTTAAACTTTACCTTTACTTTATTTTTACTTTACTTTAACTTTAATAATTCACGTTAATAATTCATACTTTAATAATTCACTTTAATAATTCATACTTTAATAATTCACTTTAATAATTCATACTTTAATAATTCACTTTAATAATTCATACTTTAATAATTCACTTTAATATTTCAAAAATCTATTATAAATAGAATTCAATAGATTTCATTATTTCATAGAAACTTGAAAATATTTTTCTCTAAACACTCTC
This sequence comes from Rutidosis leptorrhynchoides, assembly GCF_046630445.1. NCBI lineage: Eukaryota > Viridiplantae > Streptophyta > Magnoliopsida > Asterales > Asteraceae > Rutidosis > Rutidosis leptorrhynchoides. The sequence goes on from NC_092337.1 coordinate 301,541,795, forward strand.
AATCGATTTACATATATAGATTTACTCCGTATTATTTCAAGATATTATTAGTATACATAAAATATTACGATGGAGTGCTGTCCGAGTGATTTCGAAATTGTTTTTCGAGTGGGATAGGATTAAGAAAATTATGGGTTATAGCTATGGAGGTGATTGAGTATGGTTCATGGGTATGCTCGTGAGGTCAATATAGTGTTTATCATTTCCGTTGCGTCTACGTACCTTTCCTGCAATATTGAATCTCAATATTGATACGTGAGTATTCATAATTTAACTTTTATATACTAATAGTGTATCCCTGACTAGTGCTCGAGTATTTAGGATTATGCATGCTTGTACTTTTGATATTGCCCTTAGATAGGTTAGGTTGAATCTTGAATTAGTTACACTTGCAGTTGAGATAAGGTATAAGATATGCATGTCCTTGGAAAGCTAGTGAAAAATTAAGAACTTTTCCTTTAGATATCGAATGGTTTCGATGAACGGATTAGAAGTTATAATCAATTGAATTTTTGATATTTTTATTAAAAATGATTATTATTATCGTCGTTTTTATCGTCGTTCTAGTTTTATCTTATTATTATCATTATTATTATCTTTATCAATAAAAGGGATTTATCATTAAAAAATGTTATTTTTTTATTATTACTATCGTTATTATCGTTAAAGTTATAATTAGTATTATTATTATTATTATCCAATTATTATTATTATTATTATTATTATTATTATTATTATTATTATTATTATTATTATTGGTATTATTATTATTATTATCATTATTAATATATATATCATTATTTAAAAATGGTTATTGTTATTGTTATTATTATTATTACTATATTATCATTAAGTTAATTATTAGAATTATCGTTAATAATGTTATAGTAACTATCATTATTAATATTAGTGTAATTAAAACAAATATTTGTAACACCTAATTATTTTGATTACTATTATTATCATTATTATGAACACGATATAAAAGACGATTAAAAGCTATTAAACGAAACGATTAGGAAATAATGGGTAAGAGTATCATGATGAAATTAAAATATTATAAGATATTGATTTAGAAAAAAAATATCGTTCTTATTATTTTTATCATTACTATTATTATTAAAAGTATCGTTAGTATTAAAACTATCATTTTAACAAAAATTATCATTTTAATAGAAATGTCATTGTTACTATAAAATATCATCATTATTATTATTATTATTATTATTATTATTATTATTATTATTATTATTATTATTATTATTATTATTATTATTATTATTATTATTATTATTATTTTAGATAGAATTATTATTTTAAAGATAATATTAAAAATTATTGTAAATATTAAAGTTATCAAAATTAGAATTATCGTTTTATCATAATGTCATCTTAATAATTATAAATATTGATATTTTTATAATAATAATTATTATTACAAAATAATACAACTTTTACTTACTAACATTATAGATATTATTTTATCAAATAAATATGTGATCAAACATATTTTACTACGTGTAATAACTTACTTTAATAATACCTATCATATTATCTTTATGATATTAAATGAACCCTATAAATTTTATTACTTAATATATATAATAGTATATTTTATTATCTAAATTTAATATAAAATTTTATTTATTAATAAATAAATTATATTATTTACTCTAATAAATCTTTTAAAAATATTTAAAAATATAAAACGACGATATTTAAACTATATATTAATCATGTATAGATTTTTGGAAATTATTTTGAGTCAAATTTACTTTTGTTGACTTTTGCATATTAGTCTCGAGCATTAGGATTGTGGTACACTATGACTTGACCTAATTTGTTAGACAAATATTGACCAACACATAAATACTTATAATTAATTTAGGTTCGTGAATCCGAGGCCAACCTTGCACTTGTTCAATGACGTTATATGTATTTTTACTACGAAATACAGTATGGTGAGTTTCATTTGCCTTTTTACCCTTTATATTTTTGGGACTGAGAATACATGCGCTTTTATAAATGTTTGACGAAATAGACACAAGTAATTGAAACTACATTCTATGGTTGAATTATCGAAATCGAATATGCCCCTTTTTATTAAAGTCTGGTAATCTAAGAATTAGGGAACAGACACCCAAATTGACGCGAATCCTAAAGATAGATCTATTGGGCCAAACAAACCCCATCCAAAATACCGGATGCTTTAGTACTTCGAAATTTATATCATGTCCGAAGGAGGATCCCGGAATGATAGGGGATATTCTTATATGTATCTAGTTAATGTCGGTTACCAGGTGTTCACCATATGAATGATTATTTTTGTCTCTATGCATGGGACGTATATTTATGAGAACTGGAAATGAAATTCTTGTGGTCTATTAAAATGATGGAAATAAATGATTATGATAAACTAATGAACTCACCAACCTTTTGGTTGACACTTTAAAGCATGTTTATTCTCAGGTGTTAAAGAATTCTTCCGCTGTGCATTTGCTCATTTTAAAGATATTACTTGGAGTCTTTCATAGCATATTTCGAAGAACGTTGCATTCGAGTCATTGAGTTCATCAAAGATTATTATTAAATCAATTTATAGTTGGATAGTGGATATTATGAAATGGTATGCATGCCTGTCAATTTTCGATGTAAAGAAAGATTGTCTTTTAAAAACAAATGCAATGTTTGTAAAATGTATCATATAGAGGTCAAATACCTCGCAATGTAATCAGCTATTGTGAATCGTTTATAATGTATATGAACGGGTCCTTTCAGTTGGTATCAGAGCGGTGGTCTTAGTGAACCAGGTCTGCATTAGTGTGTCTAACTGATAAGTCGATAGGATGCATTAGTGAGTCTGGACTTCGACCGTGTCTGCATGTCAAAAGTTTTGCTTATCATTTTGTGTCGAAAATTAACTACTTATCATCCTCAGAAAATTACCTACTTTTCATTTTTAGTCTAAGACACGTCTTGCTGCATTGATTGCATGAATAGTGTATAGACAAAAATTCATATCTTAGCATATCTGCTAAATCATATCTTATCGTATCTGTTACTTTAAACTTTGCCTGACATATCCCGCAAAGTCCTCCGTAATCTACGAAATCTTTTGATCTATATATATATATATATATATATATATATATATATATATATATATATATATATATATATATATATATATATATATATATATATATATATATATATATACATATACATATATATATACATATATATATACATATATATATATACATATATATATATACATATATATATATACATATATATATATATATACATATATATATATATATATATTCTATGTAATTAGAATACTATCCGTTAGCCAAAATCATTTCATAAAAAATAAAAAAAAAATAAAAAAAAAATCCTTTATCCAATCGTACGAAATGGAATTCGTCATCAGTTCAAGTCACTCAGATTCCGAAATGGAATCCCATTCAAGCTCCGAAAGCAGTGTGACCGGAATAGATCAACCAATCAGTCATCAACTATTCTGGATGAATTGGGGATGGGTTCGTAGCCTCCTCAATCATTGGAGACAAGAAGAAGGTGATCCCTTCTATCCACCACATTGCCCTCTTGACGAAGAACATGAAGCACTTATCGGCGAACCTGTCCGAAATACCATGTTCTCGCTCATTTCCAGAGTATCTCGTCACGATTATATATTACATCAAATTTTAGATTTTATTTATCCGCTCATCCGAACCGACAATCACCCCGGTGTAATAGAAGAAGTCAACGAGCTTCGCGCTCGGGTAGTGGCTTTGGAGAATATGGTGCAGAGATTACAAACACCAGTAGCAGCATCAGCAGTATAACCAGTACCACCATCATCAACGCCAACAGTACCATTACCACCTCCAACCACAACCGCGTCGTAAACCTCAACTTCACAATCTGTCCCACGAGCATCAATGTCATACGCACCATAGATACCAAGTAGTACCAACAACAATAACCGACGAAGTATTAATTCATAACTTCATTGGAGAAACATTCCGCGGCGATTATTAATCTCTAAAGTCTTAGAGATTATCTAATCTAGCCCTAACCATAAATCAGTTAAGCGAACCAAAATGATAGAAGGAAGAGTAGAAACCCTAACAAAAATGGTGTGTGATTAACAAGCTAAACTTGCTTTACCAACAGCATCAACAGTACCGTCAGCGTTACCAGCATCGTCAGTACAGTCAACATCCGAATCAACAACACCGATAACATCACAAACTCCGTCAGTTCAAGAATCACTGTGGACATCATTACGAATCAATAACGTGTATATTGTATCAACGAGTTATATATATATATGTATATATATATATGTATATATATATATGTATATATATATATGTATATATATATATATATATATATATATATATATATATATATATATATATATATATATTGAAATAAATCTTTCCGTGCTAAGCTATTGTGTGTGAATCTTAACTACTTGGTTAATTCATATTACAAATATGCAATAATGTACGTCCTTCGGCCGCAACTTAACCAGTGTTAACTACAATCTCTGTCGCAATTCAACAAATTCCAATTCATAATAATTCAAGTATATATTTGATTTTTACATTTTCATCATCGATGTACCCGAAACTTTTCAGATAACATCATTCGTACTTTGCGAAATTCACAAGAATTCCACGAACCGAACATCATACATCAACAAATAACGAAGTATTGATTCATAATTTCAATGTTATTAAAGAAATACTGGGTAAAAGTTATGTACTTTTTAAAGCCTCTAGGGATTATTCAATTCTAGTTTCAACCGTAAATCAAATGAGTTTAATTTAACATTAACTCATTAAATCTATGTTACATCTGAAGAAAATATACATATATATATATATATATTTTCATAAAGACTGTAATAAAATTCTTTTGTACAAAATATTAATTGAGAATTTTTTTTAACGGGTAGGTAATACCCGAGAGATATATAAATTCACAAATAATATGTTACATTCTTCGAATCTGATTCAGCAAATCATCCATTATACTCCCTACTTTCACAACAATATACATTCTTTTATAGAAATCAAAACAACCATACTCATTCAAAATTTAATTACATATTCTGATTTTGAAATCTCAAAATTCAACTCGAGATATGACCAAAATCATTACTCTTAGATCCTTACATCTTTCACAAGCTATATTTTGACTTCAAAACTGTGTTAGAACATCAAATGTATGTTAACGATTACAATCTGTGTTCAAACCCTTCGAAAATTTCTGAAGACACTTCGAATGATGAGTAATCGAGAAGATGATCCAACCACATGTTACCCACAGTTATGTACCCGAAAAACTCTTGAAACCAAAGTAAAAGTTTAAACAACATATCCGCGTCAGATTCTTTGGCATTTATTAGCAAAAATAACTTTGCGACTCCTATTCAAAGTAGCCAGTTTTGTCACAGCTCCAGCAAGTCAACTTCAACTTTTCAGTCAGACTAACCTTATTATAACCTTGAGATATACACCATCGTTACCAGGGAACCTTTTACATTCTACCACATTATTAGCAGATGTACCAACAACTTCATTACCCTTTGACTTTAGCCTCTCCAAAAAGTCATTATAATTATTTATTGAAACCCCATCATTTACTCATTAGCATCTTATAATGAGAATTGCCATACGAATCATTGGGAAATAGCAATCAGTATTTTGAAATCTCGCAGCATGTCTACGCCAACAGTTATATGTGTATATATAACGTCTAACTTCTGGACTTAATTTGAATGTGAAGTTTCTGAAAAACCCTCCGAACTACGAATTGGTTCTCCGAAAATGGAAAAAATGCTGATGAAGCAGCAAAAACTATAAACGACTTTAAAGGGAAAAGCTGGATGATAATGATGAAGTGTGCTGGCAAAGCGCAAAAAAAGAGAAGTTTTGGAACTGGAAAACGGATTGAGCAAAGTAGGAAGGAGGCTGTGGACAAATTACAAAAACTGAACCTGACTTCAAAGGATCCAAATGATTCAGTACCTGCTGAAGTCATTAATGAATAACTTGCTCCTGACTCTAAACCCCTGCGGACAATATTCTTCATCATCCTCTGATATTAGAAATTCTAAAATATCATCATATCTTTCATTATAAATATCCTCCATATTTCTGAAGATATTTTCTTAATTTTTCTTATTTGAAATCATTTACCTCTTCGCGCTATCTGTATTACATCATAAAAGAAACTATTTTAGTTTCTAAATTCTGAAACATTCAAGTTTAAAATAGGAATATTTTGAAGTAGTGTTGGGAACTGAAGCATGAATTAGTATAATATAATGACACTTGATCAACGTGATTATATTACAGTAAGTCATGCTGAGTTTCTAAATGGAACGTGATGATTCACAGATCATAACATCATCATGTGCCATGTTATATGACTCTTGTATTCTATTTAACCTCTAAAATATCAAGAAAATATTTCTTGATGATTCGGCATTTTCCAAGGTATTCTAGTAATTTGACAAGTCAAGATCGTGCCATCACAATTTCCTTCCTAGAACATTAACAATGTTCATTCCGAAATTCATATCTGTGAATTCTGGACCATTACAAGCGGTGCTTAATCGCAAGAAGAAGAAACGAAAGGACAAAACTCCGAAATAGAAATTGGGGTATAAATTGCAGCAAATAAAAGAGAGCATTAACTGTGAATGATAATGATTATAGAAGACAGAAGCAGAGACTTTGAAATATAAGGGAACATATAAAGCCCAACGATAAAGCAGAAATTATAAACCATATATATCGATGCATATAGTAATATAAAGACACGGGAGAACTAGAAACACTATAAACCCAAGAGTATAGTAGAAGTAAATAGATTCTTTCGGCGGTAGATGAAAAAGAAGAATGACCGATATGAAAGTTAGAAGTATATCGAGAATCAGAACTGGATGGAGCATATTGATGAATACTTTAAAATATGAGTTGAGGGGGAAAGAATAGAAGGTGATGAAACGTGACTAGGAACTTAGAAATCAACAGATTTAACTCACACAATGGCGGAATAAGTGAATCAAACCCTCTAGTGAATAGGTTAAGTTTTTTTTTTTTTTTTTTTTTGATTAATTTAGTCAAACCACAACTAAATCAAGTGTGATTAGATCAACACCTAGAGCTATTATTTACCACCTGGGTGATTTGGACTGAGAGAGAATCGAAGGAGCTCACTAGATCTGAGTGTGTGTAATAAATGAGAGGCTTAACCTAAAATGAAGAACATAAGACTTTATATACCCCTGCTGTTGACTCACCCATATGATTCATTCATCACACGTACGATTTGGCTTCATCAGCCGTACGGGTGATCACTCACTCGTGTCTTCTCATTTATGTTGTAATTGTGACTTAGCTCAGCATCAACCGTACGTATGAGCCTGTCAGCCGTACTAGTGAGGCTTCACTCGTATGTCTGACTAAGTCTAACATAGTCAAACATCTAAATCTCATTCCTGCAGTTCCTGTAACCACATACAAACAAAGATAGGATAATAACGAGCAATCATGGTGGCCTGTAAACTGTTGTACCTGCAATGGACGTGGGTAGATGTCCAGGGACTTGCATAAAATGCATCAACAGAAGGTGTGAGTTGTAAGGAAACGAAGGAGGTGAATTTATAAGAAAATCTTCGACAGAACAATTAAAATGGACGATCGCATTTAAAATGGATCCTAATTCCCTTGATTACCGGAGAGTCAAATCTTATTAAGAAGATTTTCTTCAAATCCCTTGAAATCTGGGAATCAATCATATCTACGTCAAATGATAAGATGAATCCACACTTACTCATTTCACTCTTCTATGTTAGCTTCATTCGTACTCTTCATATAAATGGATTGTTTATCCAAATTATTCGCTGATGATAAAACTCTAATTTTCAACCCGTATGCATCATGAAAACATACTTATTATCATTCACGACCTTTCCACGCAAATTTCGGGACGCAATTTCTTTAACGGGTAGGTACTGTGACAACCCGAAAATTTCCAACCAAATTTAAACTTTAATCTTTATATGTTTCCGACACGATAAGCAATATTTGTTAATTTAAATTTCAAGAATTTTAAACTATGTTCATACATTCATTCAACCTCGACCAAGTTCCAACGATTCACGAACCATTAAACGAATATGATTATATATGTATATGTGTATATATATTATAACTTGAAACGTAAACAAAATATTAGATTAAATACTTTATATGATTGTATCTGTTTCAAAATGTTTATCAATGGAATTAAAAGATAAGATCAAATGATTGAATTATCAGATATATTGAATTATGATTACAAGTCTCTGTTGAAAGGCCCACGTTGATTTGAGAAATCTTTCCATTTTAACAATATTCGGAAAATGGTAAAGTGATTTATAAATAAGAACAAATTGTCAATCATTGAGAACTAGACAAAGGATAGTGGAAGATTGAATCTCATAAAGACTCTATTAATCTATTTAGTTTCAAACGTACAAAAACGTTTTCAGTTTAAAAAGAACTTTATTATTAAAACGTATATAACTTTTATAAATATCTAGAACCACTTTTGACAACTCATTACTTAACTAGTATGATAAAGATAACGATATTTATATTTTATTTTATTAAATATATATAAAGATTTAAATTAATATTATATATATTTATACGCGTATTATACGTACATAGTTTTATACTTTTACTATACTTAAACTTTATCTTTACTTTATTTTTACTTTACTTTAACTTTAATAATTCACTTTAATAATTCATACTTTAATAATTCACTTTAATAATTCATACTTTAATAATTCATACTTTAATAATTCACTTTAATAATTTACTTTAATAATTCATACTTTAATAATTCACTTTAATAATTCATACTTTAATAATTCACTTTAATAATTCAAAAATCTATTATAAATAGAATTCAATAGGTTTCATTATTTCATAGAAACTTGAAAATATTTTTCTCTAAACTCTCTCAATCGATTTACATATATATATTTACTCCGTATTATTTCAAGATATTATTAGTATACATAAAATATTACGATGGAGTGATGTCCGAGTGATTTCGAAATTGTTTTTCGAGTGGGATAGGATTAAGAAAATTATGGGTTATAGCTATGGAGGTGATTGAGTATGGTTCATGGGTATGCTCGTGAGGTCAATATAGTGTTTATCATTTCCGTTGCGTCTACGTACCTTTCCTGCAATATTGAATCTCAATATTGATACGTGAGTACTCATAATTTAACTTTTACATACTAATAGTGTATCCCTGACTAGTGCTCGAGTATTTAAGATTATGCATGCTTGTACTTTTGATATTGCCCTTAGACAGGTTAGGTTGAATCTTGAATTAGTTACACTTGCGGTTGAGATAAGGTATAAGATATGCATGTCCTTGGAAAGCTAGCGAAAAATTAAGAACTTTTCCTTTAGATATCGAATGGTTTCGATGAACGGATTAGAAGTTTTTATCGTCGTTCTAGTTTTATCTTATTATTATCATTATTATTATCTTTATCAATAAAAGGGATTTATCATTAAAAAATGTTATTTTTTTTTATTATTACTATCATTATTATCGTTAAAGTTATAATTAGTATTATTATTATTATTATCCAATTATTATTATTATTATTATTATTATTATTATTATTATTATTATTATTGGTATTATTATTATTATTATCATTATTAATATATATATATCATTATTTAAAAATGGTTATTGTTATTGTTATTATTATTATTACTATATTATCATTAAGATAATTATTAGTATTATCGTTAATAATGTTATAGTAACTATCATTATTAATATTAGTGTAATTAAAACAAATATTTGTAACACCTAATTATTTTGATTACTATTATTATCATTATTATGAACACGATATAAAAGACGATTAAAAGCTATTAAACGAAACGATTAGGAAATAATGGGTAAGAGTATCATGATGAAATTAAAATATTATAAGATATTGATTTAGAAAAAAATTATCGTTCTTATTATTTTTATCATTACTATTATTATTAAAAGTATCGTTAGTATTAAAACTATCATTTTAACAAAAATTATCATTTTAATAGAAATGTCATTGTTACTATAAAATATCATTATTATTATTATTATTATTATTATTGTTATTATTATTATTATTATTATTATTATTATTATTATTATTATTATTATTATTATTATTTTAGATAGAATTATTATTTTAAAGATAATATTAAAAATTATTGTAAATATTAAAGTTATCAAAATTAGAATTATCGTTTTATCATAATGTCATCTTAATAATTATAAATATTGATATTTTTATAATAATAATTATTATTACAAAATAATACAACTTTTACTTACTAACATTATAGATATTATTTTATCAAATAAATATGTGATCAAACATATTTTACTACGTGTAATAACTAACTTTAATAATACCTATCATATTATCTTTATGATATTAAATGAACCCTATAAATTTTATTACTTAATATATATAAAAGTATATTTTATTATATAAATTTAATATAAAATTTTATTTATTAATAAATAAATTATATTATTTATTCTAATAAATCTTTTAAAAATATTTAAAAATATAAAACGACGATATTTAAACTATATATTAATCATGTATAGATTTTTGGAAATTATTTTGAGTCAAATTTACTTTTGTTGACTTTTGCATATTAGTCTCGAGCATTAGGATTGTGATACACTATGACTTGACCTAATTTGTTAGACAAATATTGACCAACACATAAATACATATAATTAATTTAGGTTCGTGAATCCGAGGCCAACCTTGCACTTGTTCAATGACGTTATATGTATTTTTACTACGAAATACAGTATGGTGAGTTTCATTTGCCTTTTTACCCTTTATATTTTTGGGACTGAGAATACATGCGCTTTTATAAATGTTTGACGAAATAGACACAAGTAATTGAAACTACATTCTATGGTTGAATTATCGAAATCGAATATGCCCCTTTTTATTAAAGTCTGGTAATCTAAGAATTAGGGAACAGACACCCTAATTGACGCGAATCCTAAAGATAGATCTATTGGGCCTAACAAACCCCATCCAAAGTACCGGATGCTTTAGTACTTCGAAATTTATATCATGTCCGAAGGAGAATCCTGGAATGATAGGGGATATTCTTATATGTATCTAGTTAATGTCGGTTACCAGGTGTTCACCATATGAATGATTATTTTTGTCTCTATGCATGGGACGTAAATTTATGAGAACTGGAAATGAAATTCTTGTGGTCTATTAAAATGATGGAAATAAATGATTATGATAAACTAATGAACTCACCTACCTTTTGGTTGACACTTTAAAGCATGTTTATTCTCAGGTGTTAAAGAATTCTTCCACTGTGCATTTGCTCATTTTAAAGATATTACTTGGAGTCTTTCATAGCATATTTCGAAGAACGTTGCATTCGAGTCATTGAGTTCATCAAAGATTATTATTAAATCAATTTATAGTTGGATAGTGGATATTATGAAATGGTATGCATGCCTGTCAATTTTCGATGTAAAGAAAGATTGTCTTTTAAAAACAAATGCAATGTTTGTAAAATGTATCATATAGAGGTCAAATACCTCGCAATGTAATCAACTATTGTGAATCATTTATAATGTATATGAACGGGTCCTTTCAATCTTGCTCAACCAATCCATACCGACGATCACGTCAAAACTTCCCAGTTTGATATGTATCAAGTCAATTTCGAAATCTGCACCAGCTATAGTGATAATAGCTCCACGACTAATATGGTCAACTTTTTTAGTTTACCGTTGGCAACCTCGACAAGCATACTCTCTTTTAACGGGACTAACGACCAATTAATCTTATCGCAAAAATGTCTACATACATAACTTCTATCCACACCAGTATCAAACAAGACATAAGCTAAAAGATTATTGATTTTGAATATACCTGTCACCAAGTCGGGGTTTTCGCGTGCGTCCCTTGCATTAACATTGAAAACTCTAGCGCGGGGTGGTCCGCCACCTTTTCTTTTGTTTGGACACGCATTTCTGAAATGGCCCGTCTGTCCACATTCATAACATTTCTTCGGCCCGTTGGTGTTCGGCTTCCCATTCAAAGTGGTAACCTTGCAGTCTTTTCCAACATGCCCAGACCGTTGGCACTTCTCGCAGACAACATTGCAATACTCAGTGTGGTGTTTGTAACACCTCTTGCATTGAGGTAGGGTTCCTTTGTAGTTCGGGTTGGAGTTGGTGTTGTTTTTGGGGTTGGGGTTTCCACCGTTGTTGTTTCCCCTAAAACCCTCATGTTGTTTCGCCGGGTTCTGGTCATAGTTCCTTCCCCTGTTGTTGTTGTTGTTGTGGTTATCCCATTTGCGTTTCTCACTAGTACCCGCTTCAGACTTAGTTTTCTCCGGTTCATCGATGGTTATCTGATTCATTAAAGTATGCGCCAAGCGCATCGCTTCAGGAACATTCGGTGGTTTGGACGAGGTGACATTTCCTTTAATGCTCTTAGGGAGTCCCCAGAAGTACCTTTCCATTCTTTTGAATTCCGGGGTGACCATTGTCGGACACATCAAAGCTAATTCCATAAATCTCCTGTTGTAACTATCAAGGTCGTTCCCAACGGCCTTTAACTGCATGAATTCCATCTCCATCTTTTGTATTTCGGTTCTCGGACAATACTCATCAATCATTGCCGCTTTGAATTCCTCCCATGGCGTAGCATACGCCTCATCGATACCTTTCACTTGAGCTAACATGTTCCACCACGTTAGTGCGTCGTCAGATAGTGTGCACGAAGCAAACTTGGTCTTATTGTCCTCAGAACAGTTGCTAACTCGGAATACTGATTCAAGTTTCTCGAACCATCTGGTGAGACCAACCGACCCCTCGGTTCCACTGAAGTTATGTGGTTTGCACCTCTGGAATTCCTTGTAAGTACACCCATTTCGAACGGGTGGGATAACCGGTGGTGGTGGCGGTGGATCTTGGAGGTTTCTTTCTGCTAGGGCTGCGACTACACGTTCTTGGATCATCTCTTCAATTTGAGCAGCAGTAGGTGTGGATCGACCGTTAGCCATGATGTTCTAAACAAAAATTTCAACTCAAGTCAAAATCCAGTAATTAATGTATAATAATACAGTATATAGTAACCAACATGGAATCAAAACATCACATGTTATTAAATAACGCATCTAGGTACAAGTACCACATAATCATCTTACAGTAATGTAAATAGAACATCGTGCAAGAATTAAAAACACAAGGTTCCATTAATTAATAATAAGTTTAATACATTCGCATAAGTTCTTACAATAAATAAATAATACAAGAAGCTACAACTAGATTACATCATGAAATCTAATACAAAAGTCCTACGGTGAAGGTGGGTGAAGGATTTCCATAACCTGAGACATCTGCTCCTCGAGCTCAGTAACCCGAGCTCGGAGGATTCCCACCTCCCTTGTCAATTCCTCAACAGTGGGAGATGGTGGGGCAGGTGGTGCGGGTGGTGCCGGTGGTGCGGGTGGTGCAGACCGCATGAAACGGGGTGCAGACGTTCCAGCTCCAGAAATAGTCAGTACGTAACTGGGTGTCTTACGCACTTGTGGGTCGGCAGGGTACGGCACCAGCCGCTTATGAGCAGTAACCCTACGACGCCGACCGAATGCGTCAGTGAAAGCACGTCCTCCGTTGATCCCCTGAATGATGGAACCGTCGAAGCGATACCGCTTCTTCGGTGGGGTGGAGGGTGGCTGAATAGGTATATCGGCAGGGTCCTCGTCATCACTGGAGTCTGATGAAGAATCATCTGATGAATAATCGGCGGATGATGAGTCATCCGAATCATGTGGTGGTGGCACGGGTGGCTGAACTGGCAGTCCGAAGGTGGCCAACATCTCTCTGTGTCTGCCTAGCGGGATCGGCACTAAACGTCCATTAGCAGCGCGTCGGCACGGCATGCGCATATGGTTACGGAATGGCCCTTCCCCGAACTCCGCTGGAATCACAACACTACCGATGCGGGGCTGTGGCTCCGAGGGTCCGGGAGCAGACGGAGCTGGAATCTCCGTAGGGTCCACGTGTCTGTCAATAGTAGCCACTGGTGCAGGCGGCTGGCTGCTAGTCCCTGAAGATGAAGCGCCGGGGTCACTCGTGGGTAGCGGGATCGGTGTGTCGGTAGCAGCAGCAGGTGGGATGGCTGACGAGTCTAAATTGCTCAAAACGATAGTAGGTGGAACATCCGACATCTGAACAAGGAAAAATAAATTTTCCATGTCAGTAAGTCATAAAGCAAGCACGTATTAGGCCAACAGTTTAAATCATGTATAACAATAAGTAGCATGGCAATAATAATGAATCGTACAGAAGTAGCATGCAATCGAAAGCAAGTAATATCATACGGTAGTGAAATCATGTAGTAGCATATGGCATATAGCAGTAAAAGTAAGTAGCAACATGCAGTAAGTTCAGCGGAAACAAGTAAACTAGCAAGTTGTAGATTAGTCCTATTAGTGAATCCTACTCGGGTCGGTCTTAGACTCACTAATGCATCCTAATTCCCTATAACCAATGCTCTGATATCAAATGTGATGCCCCGTACAAAACCATCGTGTACGAAACATCAACAACAGGATCATTACAAGGTTAAGTACTATATGATGTAATAAAAGAAGTTGCATTCATGATAAAAAAGATGACGTCATAACCGACGTCAATTGTTTTACACCAACAGTATGCTTCTACGAATAGCAACCACAAATAAATGTGTATGACCCTTAGGTCGTTACAAAACATAGTTTCAAATGTATTAAAGTCTGAATGCAAGATAAACAGTTCATGCGGTGATAACACTAGAGCAGCGGGTGTCTACGGCAAGACTAGCACGACAGCGGAAGCAAATAACCTTAAGCACCTGAGAAAAACATGCTTAAAAACGTCAACACAAAGGTTGGTGAGCTATAGTTTAAGTATAACAGTATGTAAGGTAGGCCACGAGATTTTAGTGCTACAAAGAGCGTTTCAAAATAGTATGATAAAGTATATGTTAAACGTGGACACTTGGTAACTAACTTAACGTTTATACCCCCTGAAAGTACACTTAGAAAGTGCGTATGTTTACGAAGTATTAAAAACTCATTAAATGCTAGCGCTACTAGCCCGAGTGGGGATGTCAAACCCTATGGATCCATATCTAAGATTCGCGTTCACCGGTTCAAAAACCAATGACTAAACGTTACCGAGCTAAAGGGAATGTTTCTGCCGTTATATAACCCACACATATATAAGTTTAAGTACTCGTGCCTAGTATGTAAAACATAAAATCCGCATGTATTCTCAGTTCCCAAAATAATTTAAAGTAAAAAGGGAATGCTATAACTCACAATGATAAAGTAGCGGGAAAGTATGACTCGGAAAGTAAGCAAGTAATGAAGGTTGTCCAAACGGGTCCTCAACCTAAGTCAAATAGTACTAAGTCAGTAAATCGTCCGAAAAGGTTTAAAAGTATGTAAATAAGGTCTTAAAGGTCATCATCATTCATCATCAAACAAAAGGCGTAAAGTAAGTTTCGTTCGTGAAAAGAGTTTAAAACAAAGGCTGAGTTCGGTCAGTCACCATGGCCTCTACCCCTACTGAAATAAGGTGAGACCAATGGCCATGGCTCCGTATATGAGTCCTTTAAGTGTGATAAAATTTACAGAAGCAAACTCATCTTTGTTTGACCGTGGCGACGGTCTAAGTACGAGTAGGTCAGAAATTTCTGCACAACATTAAAGGACAGAGTGACGATCGGAGGGCCATAAATCCTAAACCGTAACTCAGATTAAGACGAGTCCAATATCAAAAGTTATCTGCTCGAAAAGAACTATCTGAAAATAAAGGTTACAGTAGCCCAGGTGTAATGGTATGTTACAGAAACCAGAAAACAGAAGGTAGCAGACAGAAAACAGAAATATAATGGGTTTCGGTGCTCGATGCTTATCACAGTTCTCATCCTTGATGCATATAGCTTCAAGTGTACAACTCATTGATGTGTTTGCATCATTTTCACCAAGTTTTGACCATCATAACTCAAGTGTAAGTCTAAGACATGAAGCACAACTCACTTAAGTGTTGCAAGTGTTTTGATGAACCAAAGTTACATCAAAGTCTTGGTTTTACACATACATGAAATGTAAAAGGATTATTGAACTATAAACTTGAATGTAAACTAACTAATCAAGATCTTAAGATGTAGAACATAGTTCTTAGTTTGATCTTGAAGATCCAAGACTCAAAAGTCTAGATCAAGCATAAGTATACAAAGTTATAATTAAAGAGAGCTAACTTACATGTTCTTGAACTTTTAAAGTAAGTTTTAGTTCAAGAAAGTATGAGATCAAGACTAACTTGTAGTACTTGACCATTTAACCAACCAACATGAAATTAAAGTGTATAAAATGAAGAAGTAAACTAAGTAAACAAGTAATTTGTTCATGGTTGTTCATACTTTAAAGATTCAAACCAAAGTTTGATCTTTAAGAAAGTAAACTTTAAAGTTTACTTCATGAATCACAAGTATGATTTTAATCAACACATGAACTTGCAATCCTTTAAGAAAGTATATGTAGAACATAACTAGTAAGTTTATGTTCTTGTTGTTCTTGTTGTTCTTGTTATAACAAGATAAAATGAAGAATCAAACTAGAAAGTTTGGTTCTTGGGAACTAGTAAGTAAAGTAACTAACAAATACATGTAACTAAATAATAATCAAGAACAAGTAGCAAAAAACAAATGATGATGATGATTTTGTGGTGCAAGGCCACGGTTTTGGCCAAAGAAAAAGAAGAGAAGAAAGTTCTTGCTACTTACAATTTAGAGAGAAAAAGAAGAGAAAAGTTGAGAGGAATTTGTGTGAGTGTTTTGATTGAGAGAAAGTATGAGTGAATGAGTGAGTAAGTAGGGTAAAAAAAAATTTGAATCCCTTTAGTCACAAAGGCAGCTGACGGTTTTGGGTGGGGGAGGGAGGAGGAGTTTACTCACTAGTTTCATGTATGTAAAGCCTTAAAAGTTGGATATTAGATGGTTGTTTATGGAAAGTAACATGTAACTAGATTCTAATTGCAAAAACTAACTAGTTACTCTTGAAAGTAATACTTACATGTAATGTTGGGCTAGTTAAGTCCATATAGGAAGTAGGGTGGGCTTATAAGCCCAAAGTCATGAGTCCATTACACTACTCAAGCCCAAGTTCAAGTATTTAACAAATAAATTCAATTAAAGCCCAAGTAACTAACTAATAACCTTAGTTAATTAAAATGATTAATAAATTTAATCATGAATGCAAATAATATCTTAAAATATTATTCGTGAAAGTTTCGTGTGTCACCAAGACGTTCCGGGCATTTAAAGTTCAAGTACGGTTAATCACGGCAACAAGTAAATGTATGTAAACAATACATTCGTTAAACACAAGTATGATCAATCATGGTAACAAGTAAATGTAATAACATACATTCGTTTAATCACAAGTATTAATAATAATAATTGTTAATAAATAAACGTTGGAAAATCCAGGGTCGTTACACTATATGCATCGATATATACGGTTTATAGTTTCTAGGTTATTGTTGGGTTTTATATATTCCCTTATATTTCGATGTCCCTACTTCTATCTTCTATAATCATTTTCATCCCCAGTTAATGATCTCTTTTATTTATTGCGAGTTATACTCCAATTTCTATTTCGGAGTTTTGTCCTTTCGTTTCTTCTTCTTGCGATTAAGCACCGCTTGTAATGGTCCAGAATTCGTAGGTATGAATTTCAGAATGAACATATTTAATGTTCTAAGACGGAAATTGTAATGGCACGATTTTGATTTGTTAAATTACCAGAATACCTCAGAAAAGACCAAATCATCAAGAATTATTTTCTTGATATTTTAGAGGTTAAAGAGAATACAAAACTCGTGTAACATAGCACATGATGACGTTATGATCTGTGAATCATCACGTTCCATTTTAGAAACTCAGCATGAATTGCTATAATATAATCACGTTGATCAAGTGTCATTATATTATACTAACTCATGCATCAGTTCCCAACACTATTTCAAAAATATTTATACTTTAAACTCGAAAGTTTCAAAATTTCGAATCTAAAACAGTTTCCTTTATGATGTGATATAGATAACGAGGAGATAAATGATTTTAGATAAGAATAGCTATGAAAATGTCTTCAGAAATATGGAGGATATTTATAACGAAAGATATGATGATATCTTATAATATCTAAGATTAGAGGATGATGAAGAATATTGTCCGCCAAAATTTTAAAGTAAGGAGTAAGATATTCGCTAAAGACTTCAGCAGACACTGAATCATTTGGATTTTTTGAAGGCAGGTTTTGTAGTGACCCGAACTTTTCCATGTTTATATATATTAATTGAGATTGATATTTACATAATTAAATGTTTCCAACATGTTAAGCAATCAAACTTGTTAAGACTTGATTAATTGAAATATGTTTCATATAGACAATTGACCACCCAAGTTGACCGGTGATTTACGAACGTTAAAACTTGTAAAAACTATATGATGACATATATATGGATATATATAGTTAACATGATACTATGATAAGTAAACATATCATTAAGTATATTAACAATGAACTACATATGTAAAAACAAGACTACTAACTTAATGATTTTTAAACGAGACATATATGTAACGATTATCGTTGTAAAGACATTTAATGTATATATATCATATTAAGAGATATTCATACATGATAATATCATGATAATATAATAATTTAAAATCTCATTTGATATTATAAACATTGGGTTAACAACATTTAACAAGATCGTTAACCTAAATGTTTCAAAACAACACTTACATGTAACGACTAACGATGACTTAATGACTCAGTTAAAATGTATATACATGTAGTGTTTTAATATGTATTTATACACTTTTGAAAGACTTCAATAAACTTATCAAAATACTTCTACTTAACAAAAATGCTTACAATTACATCCTCGTTCAGTTTCATCAACAATTCTACTCGTATGCACCCGTATTCGTACTCGTACAATACACAGCTTTTAGATGTATGTACTATTGGTATATACACTCCAATGATCAGCTCTTAGCAGCCCATGTGAGTCACCTAACACATGTGGGAACCATCATTTGGCAACTAGCATGAAATATCTCATAAAATTACAAAAATATGAGTAATCATTCATGACTTATTTACATGAAAACAAAATTACATATCCTTTATATCTAATCCATACACCAACGATCAAAAACACCTACAAACACTTTCATTCTTCAATTTTCTTCATCTAATTGATCTCTCTCAAGTTCTATCTTCAAGTTCTAAGTGTTCTTCATATATTCTACAAGTTCTAGTTACATAAAATCAAGAATACTTTCAAGTTTGCTAGCTCACTTCCAATCTTGTAAGGTGATCATCCAACCTTAAGAATCTTAGTTTCTTACAGTAGGTTATCATTCTAATACAAGGTAATAATCATATTCAAACTTTGGTTCAATTTCTATAACTATAACAATCTTATTTCAAGTGATGATCTTACTTGAACTTGTTTTCGTGTCATGATTCTGCTTCAAGAACTTCGAGCCATCCAAGGATCCGTTGAAGCTAGATCCATTTTTCACTTTTCCAGTAGGTTTATCCAAGGAACTTAAGGTAGTAATGATGTTCATAACATCATTCAATTCATACATATAAAGCTATCTTATTCGAAGGTTTAAACTTGTAATCACTAGAATATAGTTTAGTTAATTCTAAACTTGTTCGCAAACAAAAGTTAATCCTTCTAACTTGACTTTTAAAATCAACTAAACACATGTTCTATATCTATATGATATGCTAACTTAATGATTTAAAACCTGGAGACACGAAAAACACCGTAAAACCGGATTTACGCCGTCGTAGTAACACCGCGGGCTGTTTTGGGTTAGTTAATTAAAAAATATGATAAACTTTGATTTAAAAGTTGTTATTCTGAGAAAATGATTTTTATTATGAACATGAAACTATATCCAAAAATTATGGTTAAACTCAAACTGGAAGTATGTTTTCTAAAATGGTCATCTAGAGGTCGTTCTTTCGACTGAAATGACTACCTTTACAAAAACCACTTGTAACTTATTTTTCCGACTATGAACCTATACTTTTTCTATTTAGATTCATAAAATAGAGTTCAATATGAAACCATAGCAATTCGATTCACTCAAAACGGATTTAAAATGAAGAAGTTATGGGTAAAACAAGATTGGATAATTTTTCTCATTTTAGCTACGTGAAAATTTGTAACAAATCTATTCCAACCATAACTTAATCAACTTGTATTGTATATTATGTAATCTTGAGATACCATAGACACGTATACAATGTTTCGACCTATCATGTCGACACATCAATATATATTTCGGAACAACCATAGACACTCTATATGTGAATGTTGGAGTTAGCTATACAGGGTTGAGGTTGATTCCAAAATATATATAGTTTGAGTTGTGATCAATACTGAGATACGTATACACTGGGTCGTGGATTGATTCAAGATAATATTTATCGATTTATTTCTGTACATCTAACTGTGGACAACTAGTTGTAGGTTACTAACGAGGACAGCTGACTTAATAAACTTAAAACATCAAAATATATTAAAAGTGTTGTAAATATATTTTGAACATACTTTGATATATATGTATATATTGTTATAGGTTCGTGAATCAACCAGTGGCCAAGTCTTACTTCCTGACGAAGTAAAAATCTGTGAAAGTGAGTTATAGTCCCACTTTTAAAATCTAATATTTTTGGGATGAGAATACATGCAGGTTTTATAAATGATTTACAAAATAGACACAAGTACGTGAAACTACATTCTATGGTTGAATTATCGAAATCGAATATGCCCCTTTTTATTAAGTCTGGTAATCTAAGAATTAGGGAACAGACACCCTAATTGACGCGAATCCTAAAGATAGATCTATTGGGCTTAACAAACCCCATCCAAAGTACCGGATGCTTTAGTACTTCGAAATTTATATGATATCCGAAGGGTGTCCCGGAATGATGGGGATATTCTTATATATGCATCTTGTTAATGTCGGTTACCAGGTGTTCACCATATGAATGATTTTTATCTCTATGTATGGGATGTGTATTGAAATATGAAATCTTGTGGTCTATTATTATGATTTGATATATAGGTTAAACCTATAACTCACCAACATTTTTGTTGACGTTTTAAGCATGTTTATTCTCAGGTGATTATTAAGAGCTTCCGCTGTCGCATACTTAAATAAGGACGAGATTTGGAGTCCATGCTTGTATGATATTGTGTAAAAACTGCATTCAAGAAACTTATTTTGTTGTAACATATTTGTATTGTAAACCATTATGTAATGGTCGTGTGTAAACAGGATATTTTAGATTATCATTATTTGATAATCTACGTAAAGCTTTTTAAACCTTTATTGATGAAATAAAGGTTATGGTTTGTTTTAAAATGAATGCAGTCTTTGAAAAACGTCTCATATAGAGGTCAAAACCTCGCAACGAAATCAATTAATATGGAACGTTTTTAATCAATAAGAACGGGACATTTCAGTTGGTATCCGAGCGTTGGTCTTAGAGAACCAGAATTTTGCATTAGTGTGTCTTATCGAGTTTGTTAGGATGCATTAGTGAGTCTGGACTTCGACCGTGTTTACTTGGAAACTATATATTTTTAACATGTGAATATTATGTGATATATTAATCTCTTAACGCGTTTGATATTATGTGATAGATGTCTACCTCTAGAACAAGTCCCATTGACTCACCTAATAATAATGAAGAGTCAAATGTAAATTGGAATGATTCGTGGACTGATTCACAAGTTCCCGAAGAGGAACCGGAAGAAGAGTCGGAACCAGAAGAAGAATCGGAACCGGAAGAAGAATCGGAACCGGATGAAGAAATAGAACCGGTGGGGGAAATAATAAAACGGTTGAGTAAAAGAAAATCTTCAACCAACCGACCAAGGTTAATTATGGTCAATGGTGTTTCCTCCAAGGAAGCAAAATATTGGGAGGATTACCAATTCTCCGATGAATCGGATTCCGACGAGAATTCCGATGATGTCATAGAAATTACCCCAACTGAATTTAAAAAGGCAAAAAAAAATAATAAGGGAAAGGGCATAAAAATAGAGAAATCTAATTCCAACCCCGATGAACTTTATATGTATCGTCAACCCCCGAAGTCCTTAAATTGTAACAATGACCCGGGAACCTCTAAACCACCAGGTTTTTCTAAACCAATGTGGATAACGACGGCTCGTATTAGGGGAACATCATATATCCCTAGAAACTTGGCAAAACGAACCAAAACCGAAGAAGAAGAAACAAGCGAGTCGGAATAAGATAGTTGTATTCGTGTGGTATAATATAAGTAATATAGTGTGCTTATGCTTTATGATATATGTAAAAATTGCTTGTATTAATAAGTATTTTTTTTATGAATCTAACTCTTGTCTATTTTACAGTATAAAAACACAAAATGGATAGACAACCCAATATTTTAAGAGACCTACCCGGAGACATGATTGATGAAATCTTGTCTAGAGTCGGTCAGAATTCTTTGGCACAACTATTTAAGGCGAGATCAGTTTGTAAGACATTCGAAGAACGTTCCAAGAATGCCTTGGTTTATAAAAGGCTTTCGTTCGAAAGATGGGGGATATCACATTGGGAAATCCATAAGTTACGATGTGTTTACTTTGACGCATATATTGCGGGGAACCCAAATGCTATTTTACGCAATGGGTTAAGAAATTATTTTGACTCAATATATCCGAATATTGGACTTCGTGATTTAGAAAAAGCGGCTAACATGCAACATAAAGAAGCATGTTATGCTTACGGATTAGTAATGTTCGCTTCTCACCAAAGTGAGAACAAGAACATTGGCCTACAACTATTAAACAAAACGTTCCCACAAGTGACGGAGTCGGTAATTGGGGTAAGAAATGAGGTTTTTAGATTGTTACGGGACTGTTGGACATTACGTAACCCTCGTCCCTTTGACGACGTTACAACACGCTGTCTTATCAACGGCCATAACGGTTATGTTCTACAAGACCAAGGATGGGAAGTAGTCCTAGTAAAACCAGAATGCATGACTTGTTTCTGGACGTATGAATTACGTGTCTTTATTGCCTTTGCTGAACGACTTGTGTACTAGCTAGAATTATCTTCACAACTATCTTATATCAAAGTTATTGTGTGCTATATTTCATGCTTTATGTAAAATAAGCGGTATTGTAAGTTTGTAAAATATTGTATAAAAGTTTGAACGCGAAATATTATTATAATCAGTTTTTCATATAGAATTGTAGTAGTTGAATTGTATATTAGCTACTAAGTATGAACTTAACGGGTAGGTACTACCCGAATTTAAACTTATAAAACGCTAATATGAAGAAAAAGCTTTTATAAATGAGTTCATATTATGCTACGAAATACTATTAACTACTCTTAATATTCTGTATGATTAACTTGTTCCATTTGACTATTTTGAAGGAAATGGCACCGACTACTCGACACACCGTGAATATGAATGAAGAGGAATTCCGTACTTTTCTAGCTTCAAACATAGCCGTAGTACAGGCTGCGCTACATACCAATAATAACCTTGGATCTAGCAGTACAGGAAATCGTGTAGGATGCACCTACAAAGAATTCACTGCCTGCAAACCTTTGGAATTTGATGGAACCGAAGGACCGATCGGATTGAAACGGTGGACCGAGAAGGTCGAATCGGTGTTTGCCATAAGTAAGTGTACTGAAGAGGACAAAGTAAAGTACGCTACGCATACCTTCACAGGTTCTGCGTTAACATGGTGGAATACCTATCTAGAGCAAGTGGGACAAGACGATGCGTACGCACTACCGTGGTCAGCATTCAAGCACTTGATGAACGAGAAGTACCGTCCCAGAACCGAGGTCAATAAGCTCAAGACAGAACTTAGAGGGTTACGAACCCAAGGATTTGATATTACCACGTACGAAAGACGATTCACAGAATTGTGCCTATTGTGTCCGGGAGCATTCGAAGACGAGGAAGAGAAGATCGACGCGTTTGTGAAAGGATTACCGGAAAGAATCCAAGAAGATATAAGTTCACACGAGCCCGCCTCTATACAACAGGCATGTAGAATGGCTCACAAACTAGTGAACCAGATTGAAGAAAGAATTAAAGAACAGACTGCTGAAGAGGCCAATGTGAAGCAAGTCAAAAGAAAGTGGGAGGAAAACGGTGATAAGAATCACCAATACAACAACAACAGCAATTACAACAATAATCGCAACAATTATCCCAACAATCGGAACATCAATCGCAACTACAACAAACGGCCCAACAATAACAACAACAACAACAACAACAACAACAACAACAACAACAACAACAACAACAACAACAACAACAACAACAATAACAACAACAACAACAACAACAACAACAACAGCAACTACAACAATCATCCCAACAACAATAATAACCGCAACAACAACAACAATCAGAAGCAGCTATGCCAAAGGTGTGAAAAGTATCACTCGGGGTTCTGCACCAAATTTTGCAACAAGTGTAAAAGAAATGGTCATAGCGCGGCGAAGTGTGAGGTCTACGGACCAGGGGTTAATAGAACGAAAGGAACAAATGGTGTCGGAACAAGTAATGGCGGAGCAAGTAGTGTCGGAGCAAGTTATGCCAATGTAGTTTGTTATAAATGTGGAAAACCGGGCCACATTATTAGAAATTGCCCGAACCAGGAGAACACGAATGGACAAGGCCGCGGAAGAGTTTTCAATATTAATGCGGCAGAGGCACAGGAAGACCCGGAGCTTGTTACGGGTACGTTTCTTATTGACAATAAATCTGCTTATGTTTTATTTGATTCGGGTGCGGATAGAAGCTATATGAGTAGAGATTTTTGTGCTAAATTAATTTGTCCATTGACGCCTTTGGATAGTAAATTTTTACTCGAATTAGCAAATGGTAAATTAATTTCAGCAGATAATATATGTCGGAATCGAGAAATTAAACTGGTTAGCGAAACATTTAAGATTGATTTGATACCAGTAGAGTTAGGGAGTTTTGATGTGATAATCGGTATGGACTGGTTGAAAGAAGTGAAAGCAGAGATCGTTTGTTACAAAAATGCAATTCGCATTATACGAGAAAAAGGAAAACCCTTAATGGTGTACGGAGAAAAGGGCAACACGAAGCTACATCTTATTAGTAATTTGAAGGCACAAAAACTAATAAGAAAAGGTTGCTATGCTGTTCTAGCACACGTCGAGAAAGTACAAACTGAAGAAAAGAGCATCAATGATGTTCCCATTGCAAAAGAATTTCCCGATGTATTTCCGAAAGAATTACCGGGATTACCCCCACATCGATCCGTTTAATTTCAAATAGATCTTGTACCAGGAGCTGCACCAATAGCTCATGCTCCTTACAGACTCGCACCCACCGAGATGAAAGAACTGCAAAGCCAATTACAAGAACTTTTAGAGCGTGGTTTCATTCGACCAAGCACATCACCGTGGGGAGCTCCTGTTTTGTTTGTCAAGAAGAAAGATGGTACATTCAGGTTGTGTATCGACTACCGAGAGTTGAACAAACTTACCATCAAGAACCGCTACCCACTACCGAGAATCGACGACTTATTTGATCAACTACAAGGCTCGTCTGTTTATTCAAAGATTGACTTACGTTCCGGGTATCATCAAATGCGGGTGAAAGAAGATGATATTCCAAAGACTGCTTTCAGAACACGTTACGGTCATTACGAGTTTATGGTCATGCCGTTTGGTTTAACTAATGCACCAGCTGTGTTCATGGACCTTATGAACCGAGTGTGTGGACCATACCTTGACAAGTTTGTCATTATTTTCATTGATGACATACTTATTTACTCAAAGAATGACCAAGAACACGGTGAACATTTGAGAAAGGTGTTAGAAGTATTGAGGAAGGAAGAATTGTACGCTAAGTTTTCAAAGTGTGCATTTTGGTTGGAAGAAGTTCAATTCCTCGGTCACATAGTGAACAAAGAAGGTATTAAGGTGGATCCGGCAAAGATAGAAACTGTTGAAAAGTGGGAAACCCCGAAAACTCCGAAACACATAAGCCAGTTTTTAGGACTAGCTGGTTAGTACAGAAGGTTCATCCAAGACTTTTCCAGAATAGCAAAACCCTTGACTGCATTAACACATAAAGGGAAGAAATTTGAATGGAATGATGAACAAGAGAAAGCGTTTCAGTTATTGAAGAAAAAGCTAACTACGGCACCTATATTGTCATTGCCTGAAGGGAATGATGATTTTGTGATTTATTGTGACGCATCAAAGCAAGGTCTCGGTTGTGTATTAATGCAACTAACGAAGGTGATTGCTTATGCGTCTAGACAATTGAAGATTCACGAACAAAATTATACGACGCATGATTTGGAATTAGGCGCGGTTGTTTTTGCATTAAAGACTTGGAGGCACTACTTATATGGGGTCAAAAGTATTATATATACCGACCACCAAAGTCTTCAACACATATTTAATCAGAAACAACTGAATATGAGGCAGCGTAGGTGGATTGAATTGTTGAATGATTACGA
This sequence comes from Rutidosis leptorrhynchoides, assembly GCF_046630445.1. NCBI lineage: Eukaryota > Viridiplantae > Streptophyta > Magnoliopsida > Asterales > Asteraceae > Rutidosis > Rutidosis leptorrhynchoides. Next base: position 301,568,573 of record NC_092337.1, read on the forward strand.
CTTTGAGATTCGTTACCACCCGGGGAAGGCAAATGTGGTAGCCGATGCCTTGAGCAGGAAGGACAGAGAACCCATTCGAGTAAAATCTATGAATATAATGATTCATAATAACATTACTACTCAAATAAAGGAGGCACAACAAGGAGTTTTAAAAGAGGGAAATTTAAAGGATGAAATACCCAAAGTATCGGAGAAGCATCTTAATATTCGGGAAGACGGAACCCGGTATAGGGCTGAAAGGATTTGGGTACCAAAATTTGGAGATATGAGAGAAATGGTACTTAGAGAAGCTCATAAAACCAGATACTCAATACATCCTGGAACGGGGAAGATGTACAAGGATCTCAAGAAACATTTTTGGTGGCCGGGTATGAAAGCCGATGTTGCTAAATATGTAGGAGAATGTTTGACGTGTTCTAAGGTCAAAGCTGAGCATCAGAAACCATCAGGTCTACTTCAACAACCCGAAATCCCGGATTGGAAATGGGAAAACATTACCATGGATTTCATCACTAAATTGCCAAGGACTGCAAGTGGTTTTGATACTATTTGGGTAATAGTTGATCGTCTCACCAAATCAGCACACTTCCTGCCAATAAGAGAAGATGACAAGATGGAGAAGTTAGCACGACTGTATTTGAAGGAAGTCGTCTCCAGACATGGAATACCAATCTCTATTATCTCTGATAGGGATGGTAGATTTATTTCAAGATTCTGGCAGACATTACAGCAAGCATTAGGAACTCGTCTAGACATGAGTACTGCCTATCATCCACAAACTGATGGACAGAGCGAAAGGATGATACAAACGCTTGAAGACATGCTACGAGCATGTGTTATTGATTTCGGAAACAGTTGGGATCGACATCTACCGTTAGCAGAATTTTCCTACAACAACAGCTACCATTCAAGCATTGAGATGGCGCCGTTTGAAGCACTTTATGGTAGAAAGTGCAGGTTTCCGATTTGTTGGAGTGAAGTGGGGGATAGACAAATTACGGGTCCGGAGATTATACAAGAAACTACCGAGAAGATCATCCAAATTCAACAACGGTTGAAAACCGCCCAAAGTCGACAAAAGAGCTACGCTGACATTAAAAGAAAAGATATAGAATTTAAAATTGGAGAGATGGTCATTCTTAAAGTTGCACCTTGGAAAGGCGTTGTTCGATTTGGTAAACGAGGGAAATTAAATCCAAGGTATATTGGACCATTCAAGATTATTGATCGTGTCGGACCAGTAGCTTACCGACTTGAGTTACCTCAACAACTCGCGGCTGTACATAACACTTTCCACGTCTCGAATTTGAAGAAGTGTTTTGCTAAAGAAGATCTCACTATTCCGTTAAATGAAATCCAAATCAACGAAAAACTTCAATTCATCGAAGAACCCGTTGAAATAATGGATCGTGAGGTTAAAAGACTTAAGCAAAACAAGATACCAATTGTTAAGGTTCGATGGAATGCTCGTAGAGGACCCGAGTTCACCTGGGAGCGTGAAGATCAGATGAAGAAGAAATACCCGCATATATTTCTAGAAGATTCGTCAACACCTTCAACTGTTTAAAATTTCGGGACGAAATTTATTTAACGGGTAGGTACTGTAGTGACCCGAACTTTTACATGTTTATATATATTAATTAAGATTTATATTTACATAATTAAATGTTTCCAACATGTTAAGCAATCAAACTTGTTAAGACTTGATTAATTAAAATATGTTTCATATAGACAATTGACCACCCAAGTTGACCGGTGATTCACGAACGTTAAAACTTGTAAAAACTATATGATGACATATATATGGATATATATATAGTTAACATGATACTATGATAAGTAAACATATCATTAAGTATATTAACAATGAACTACATATGTAAAAACAAGACTACTAACTTAATGATTTTTAAACGAGACATATACGTAACGATTATCGTTGTAAAGACATTTAATGTATATATATCATATTAAGAGATATTCATACATGATAATATCATGATAATATAATAATTTAAAATCTCATTTGATATTATAAACATTGGGTTAACAACATTTAACAAGATCGTTAACCTAAATGTTTCAAAACAACACTTACATGTAACGACTAACGATGACTTAACGACTCAGTTAAAATGTATATACATGTAGTGTTTTAATATGTATTTATACACTTTTGAAAGACTTCAATACACTTATCAAAATACTTCTACTTAACAAAAATGCTTACAATTACATCCTCGTTCAGTTTCATCAACAATTCTACTCGTATGCACCCGTATTCGTACTCGTACAATACACAGCTTTTAGATGTATGTACTATTGGTATATATACTCCAATGATCAGCTCTTAGCAGCCCATGTGAGTCACCTAACACATGTGTGAACCATCATTTGGCAACTAGCATGAAATATCTCATAAAATTACAAAAATATGAGTAATCATTCATGACTTATTTACATGAAAACAAAATTACATATCCTTTATATCTAATCCATACACCAACAACCAAAAACACCTACAAACACTTTCATTCTTCAATTTTCTTCATCTAATTGATCTCTCTCAAGTTCTATCTTCAAGTTCTAAGTGTTCTTCATATATTCTACAAGTTCTAGTTACATAAAATCAAGAATACTTTCAAGTTTGCTAGCTCACTTCCAATCTTGTAAGGTGATCATCCAACCTCAAGAATCTTTGTTTCTTACAGTAGGTTATCATTCTAATACAAGGTAATAATCATATTCAAACTTTGGTTCAATTTCTATAACTATAACAATCTTATTTCAAGTGATGATCTTACTTGAACTTGTTTTCGTGTCATGATTCTGCTTCAAGAACTTCGAGCCATCCAAGGATCCGTTGAAGCTAGATCCATTTTTCACTTTTCCAGTAGGTTTATCCAAGGAACTTAAGGTAGTAATGATGTTCATAACATCATTCAATTCATACATATAAAGCTATCTTATTCGAAGGTTTAAACTTGTAATCACTATAATATAGTTTAGTTAATTCTAAACTTGTTCGCAAACAAAAGTTAATCCTTCTAACTTGACTTTTAAAATCAACTAAACACATGTTCTATATCTATATGATATGCTAACTTAATGATTTAAAACCTGGAGACACGAAAAACACCGTAAAACCGGATTTACGCCGTCGTAGTAACACCGCGGGCTGTTTTGGGTTAGTTAATTAAAAACTATGATAAAATTTGATTTAAAAGTTGTTATTCTGAGAAAATGATTTTATTATGAACATGAAACTATATCCAAAAATTATGGTTAAACTCAAAGTGGAAGTATGTTTTCTAAAATGGTCATCTAGACGTCGTTCTTTCGACTGAAATGACTACCTTTACAAAAACGACTTGTAACTTATTTTTCCGACTATGAACCTATACTTTTTCTATTTAGATTCATAAAATAGAGTTCAATATGAAACCATAGCAATTCGATTCACTCAAAACGGATTTAAAATGAAGAAGTTATGGGTAAAACAAGATTGGATAATTTTTCTCATTTTAGCTACGTGAAAATTTGTAACAAATCTATTCCAACCATAACTTAATCAAATTGTATTGTATATTATGTAATCTTGAGATACCATAGACACGTATACAATGTTTCGACCTATCATGTCGACACATCTATATATATTTCGGAACAACCATAGACACTCTATATGTGAATGTTGGAGTTAGCTATACAGGGTTGAGGTTGATTCCAAAATATATATAGTTTGAGTTGTGATCAATACTGAGATACGTATACACTGGGTCGTGGATTGATTCAAGATAATATTTATCGATTTATTTCTGTACATCTAACTGTGGACAACTAGTTGTAGGTTACTAACGAGGACAGCTGACTTAATAAACTTAAAACATCAAAATATATTAAAAGTGTTGTAAATATATTTTGAACATACTTTGATATATATGTATATATTGTTATAGGTTCGTGAATCAACCAGTGGCCAAGTCTTACTTCCTGACGAAGTAAAAATCTGTGAAAGTGAGTTATAGTCCCACTTTTAAAATCTAATATTTTTGGGATGAGAATACATGCAGGTTTTATAAATGATTTACAAAATAGACACAAGTACGTGAAACTACATTCTATGGTTGAATTATCGAAATCGAATATGCCCCTTTTTATTAAGTCTGGTAATCTAAGAATTAGGGAACAGACACCCTAATTGACGCGAATCCTAAAGATAGATCTATTGGGCTTAACAAACCCCATCCAAAGTACCGGATGCTTTAGTACTTCGAAATTTATATCATATCCGAAGGGTGTCCCGGAATGATGGGGATATTCTTATATATGCATCTTGTTAATGTCGATTACCAGGTGTTCACCATATGAATGATTTTTATCTCTATGTATGGGATGTGTATTGAAATATGAAATCTTGTGGTCTATTATTATGATTTGATATATAGGTTAAACCTATAACTCACCAACATTTTTGTTAACGTTTTAAGCATGTTTATTCTCAGGTGATTATTAAGAGCTTCCGCTGTCGCATACTTAAATAAGGACGAGATTTGGAGTCCATGCTTGTATGATATTGTGTAAAAACTGCATTCAAGAAACTTATTTTGTTGTAACATATTTGTATTGTAAACCATTATGTAATGGTCGTGTGTAAACAGGATATTTTAGATTATCATTATTTGATAATCTACGTAAAGCTTTTTAAACCTTTATTGATGAAATAAAGGTTATGGTTTGTTTTAAAATGAATGCAATCTTTGAAAAACGTCTCATATAGAGGTCAAAACCTCGCAACGAAATCAATTAATATGGAACGTTTTTAATCAATAAGAACGGGACATTTCAGGTTTAGTCCTTGTGATTTGTCCACGTCTTCCTTCATACTTTGCTCAATCCGTTTTTTCCAGTATCAATTTTTCGGTGGAGCTTTTCCAATCTACTATTCTTTATTATCAAACTTCTGACCGTAATTGCTATCTACCGTCCTTGCCACTTCATCAGCCTTTTTCAAAACTTCTTGGTGCTGATTCGTAGGCTGAAGTGTTTTTTAGAAACTTCACATTCGCAGTCTGTAAGTCTTGAAGATAGACGTTATATGTTTATATATAACTGTTGAAGTAGAACGCTGCGAGATTTCAAAATACTGATTGCTGATTCCCGATAATTGGCATGGCAATTCTTGTTACAAGATGCGAATGAGTATATGATAGGGTTTTAATGAATAGATATAATGACTTTTTGGAGATGCTAACGTCAAAGGATAATGAAGTTGCTGGTACATCTGCTGATAATGTGGTGGAATATAAAAGGTTTCCCGGTTACAAAAGGGTAATTGTATATATCAGGGTTATAATAGAACTACTCCGGATGAAAAATCGAAGTTGATTCGCTGAAGCTGTGACAGAATTTGCTACTTTGAAAAGGAATCGCAAAGTTATTTTTGCTAATAAATCCCAAAGGATCTGTCGTGGGTACGTGTTAAACTTTTACTTATGTTTCAGAAGTTTTCCAGATGCACAATTGTGGATAACATGTGGTTGAATCGTCATCTCGATTGTTTCTTAATTGAGGTGTTTTCAAGAATCATGAAGGGCTTGAATGCAGTTTGTCATTGTCAATATTCGAATGATGAAATCGTTGTGAATCTTGAATGATACGATTATCTTTATGAGTTTTGTGAATGATAGTGATGTTCTAACACAGTTTTGAATTCAAAATATGGCTTTGAAAGATGTAAGAATCTAAGGGTGATGTTTGCTGTTAAATCTTGACTTGAATTTATGATCTGTCCAAAATCAGAATATGTAATGGTTGTCCTGATTTTTATGAAAGAATGTGTATCGTTGTAAAAATAGTATAGTTGATGATTTGTTGAATCGGAATTGAAGAATGTAACATATTAATTGTGAATTTATATATCTCTCGGGTATTACCTACCCGTTAAAAAAAATTTCAAAAGTAATATTTGGTACAACTGAATTTTATTACAGTCTTTATGAAAATATATATATGTGTGTATATTTTCTTTAGATGTAATATAGATTTAATGAGTTAATATTAAATTAAACTCATTTGATTTATTGGTTGAAACTAGAATTGAATAATCCCTAAAACTTTAGAAATTTCATAACTTTTACAGAGTATTTCTTCAAGGTGATTGAAATTATGAATCAATACTTCGTTATTTGTTGATGCATGATGTTGTTATTTGTGGAATTTTTATGAACTTCGCAAGATACAAATGATGTTGTTTGAGAAATTTCGAGTACATCGATGATGAAAGTGTACAATCAAACATATATTTGAATAGTACACTTGATTTACTATGAAATGAAATTCATTGAATTGAGACAGAGATTGTAGTTAACGATGGATAAGTTGCTGACGAAGAATGTACATCATAGCATATTAGTAATATGAATTAACCTAGTAGTTAAGATTCACACATAATAGCTTAGTACGGAAAGATTTATTAAAAATTTATATATAAGATATACATACAATTCCTTCAGTGGAAAATGAGTTAATACTTCATAACTCGTTGATATGACATACTTGTTGTTGATTTGTGAGGATATCCACGGTGACCCTTGAACTGTCGGGGCTTGTGATGTTAGAGGTGCTGCTGATTCTGACAATGTTGCCGGCACTGACTGTGCTGGTGATGCTAACGGTATTGTTGATGCTGTTGGTAAAACAAGTCTAACTTGTAAATCACACACCATTCTTGTCAGGGTTTTTACTCTTCCTTCTATCATTTTGGTTTACTCATCTAATTTATGGTTAGGGTTAGAATAGATAATCTCTATGTCTTTAGAGACTACATAATCGTCGCAAAATGTTTCTCCAATGAAGTTATGAATCAACACCTCATCGTTTGTTGTTGTTGGTATTCCTTGGTATTTACAGAGCGTATGACGTTGATGTTCGGGGTACAGATTATGATGTTGAGGTGTGAGATGCGGATGTTGTTGTTGGTGGTGATAATGGTACTGTTGGTGTTGCAGATGGTGATATTGGTTATGCTGCTGGTGCTGCTACTGGTGTTTGTAACATTTGCACCATATTTTCCAAAGCCACTACCCGAGCGCGAAGCTCGTTGACTTCTTCTATTACACCGGGGTGATTTTCGGTTCGGACGAGCGGATAAATAAAATCTAAAATTTGATGTAATATATAATTGTGACGAGGTACTCTGGAAATGAGAGAGAAAATGGTGTTTCAGACAGGTTCGCCGGTAAGTGCTTCAGGTTCTTCGTCAAGAGGGCAATGTGGTGGATGGAAAGGATCACCTTCTTCTTGTCTCCAATGATTGAGGAGGATACGAACCCATCCCCAATTCATCCAGAATAGGTGATGACTGATTGGTTAATCCATTTCGGTCACACTGCTTTCGGAGCTTGAGTGAGATTCCATTTCGGAATCCGAGTGACTTGAACTGATGACAAATTCCATTTCGTACGATTGGATAAAGGATTTTTAATATAAAATGATTTTTCGGCTATCAGGTGATATTCTATTTACATAGGATATCTATATATATATATATATAGATCAAAAGATTTCGTAGATTTCGGAGGAATTTGCGGGATATGTCAGGCAAAGTTTAAAGTAACAGATACGATAAGATATGATTTAGCAGATACGCTAAGATATGAATTTTGTATATACACTACTCATGCAATTAATGTAGCAAGACGTGTCTAGACTAATAATGATAAGCAGGTAATTTCCTAAGGATGATAAGCAGATGATTTCTGACTAGAAATGATAAGCAAAACTTTTGACATGCAGACACGGTCGAAGTCCAGACTCACTAATACATCCTAACGACTTATCAGTTAGACACACTAATGCAGACCTGGTTCGCTAAGACCACCGCTCTGATACCACATGTAAAGACCTGTCCTAATCCATAAGAACGAATACAATAACATATGATTACATCGCGAGGTATTTGACCTCTATATGATACATTTCACAAACATTGCATTCGTTTTTAAAAGACAAACTTTCTTTACATCAACAATTGACAAGCATGCCTACCATTTCATAATATCCACTATCCAATGATAAATTGACTTAATAATCTTTGATGAACCCAATGACTCGAATGCAACGTTCTTCGAAATATGCCAAGAATGACTTCAAATAATATCCTTAAAATGAACAAATGCACAACGGAAGATTTCTTTCATACCTGAGAATAAACATGCTTTAAACTGTCAACCAAAAGATTGGTGAGTTCATTAATTTATCATAATCATTCATTTCCATCATTTTAATAGACACCAAGAATTTCATTTCCATTGCTCATAACTATACGTCCCATGCATAGAGACAAAAATCATTCATATGGATTGAACACCTGGTAACCGACATTAACAAGATGCATATAAGAATATCTCCTATCATTTCGGGAAATCCTTCGGACATGATAAAAAAAATTCGAAGTACTACAGCATCCGGTAATTTGGATGGGGTTCGTTAGGCCCAATAGATCTATCTTTAGGATTCGCGTCAATTAGTAGATGGGTTTACTAATTCTTAGGCTACCAAGCAAAAGGGGTATATTCGGCTTCGATCATTCAACCATATAATGTAGTTTCGATTACTTGTGTCTATTTCGTAAAACATTTATAAAAATTTCGCATGTATTCTCAGCCCAAAAATATAAAGGGTAAAAAGGCAAATGAAACTCACCATACTGTATTTCGTAGTAAAAATACATATAACATCATTGAATAAGTGCAAGGTTGGCCTCGGATTCACAAACCTATATATATATATATATATATATATATATATATATATATATATATATATATATATATATATATATATATATATATATATATATATATATAGTGGCAGGATCAAGAGGGAAGTAACCAATCGGGGGGAAGCAAAAACTTTTTTTTTTTGTTTTTTGAAAAAACTTTGTTCACGAACATTATAGATGGGATGAAAATATGAATATTTAGTAGAGACACTTTTTGATAAATGTTTTTATTTTGGCGGAAAAACGCTCGAAGAAGTAATATACAACAATTATCGTGTTTTTCGAACGTATGTTGAGGTTTTAGCTATTGGGGTTTAGATATTAGGGTTTAGATATTAGGGTTTATAGGGTTTAGATATTACGGTTTAGAAATTTAGGGTTTAGGGTTTAGATTTAGGGTTTAGATTTAGGATTTAGATTGAGTTTTTAACACGAACGGTTTAGAGTTTAGGGTTTAGGGTTTAGGGTTTGGTGTTTTGGGTTTATGGAATAAACCCAAAACACCAAACCCTAAACCCTAAACCCTAAACTCTAAATCGGGCTAAATTTTACTTCATAAAACATGAAAAGAAGACGTTCATATTCTTCACGAACAATATTATCTTGAATGTTATTTTTGTCGATCGTTTTCCCACCTAAATAATAACATTCATCATGAAGTGTCTCTTCTAAATGTTCATATTTTCGTGTGATCTTGATGCCGGAAAAAAAATATTCCAAAAAAAACGAATTTTTTTTTTCTTCCCCCCGATTGGTTACTTCCCCATTGATCCTGCCCCTATATATATATATATATATATATATATATATATATATATATATATATATATATATATATATATATATTGGTCAATATTTGTCTAACAATTTAGTTTAGGTCATAGTGTACCACAATCCTAATGCTCGAGACTAATATGCAAAAGTCAACAAAAGTCAATTTGACTCAAAATGATTTCTAAAATTTATACATGATTATTATATAGTTTAAATATCGTCATTTTATATTTTTAAATATTTTTAAAAGATTTATTAAAGTAATAATACAATTCATTTATTGATAAATAAAACTTTATATAAAAATATACTTTTATATATCTTAAGTAATAAAATTTATAAAGTTCATTTAATATCATAAAAATATTATGATAGGTTTTATTAAGGTAATTATATTATTTGTATTACATATTTATTTGATAAAATAGCATTGATAATAATAATAAGTAAAAGTTGTATTATTTTGTAATAATTATTATTATTATTCTATTAATAAAAATATCAATATTTATATTTATTAAAAATGATATTATGATAAAATGATAATTCTAATTATGATAACTTTAATATTTAAGATACTTTTTAATATTAACTTTAAAATAATAATTTTATTTAAAATGATATTTTATAATAACAATGACATTTCATTTAAATTGATAATTTTTGTTAAAATGATAGTTTTAATACTAACGATACTTTTAATAATAGAAATGATAAAAATAATAAGAACGATAATTTTATCTAAATCAATATCTTACAATATTTTAATTTCATCATGATACTCATACTTATTATTTCCTAATCGATTCGTTTAATAGCTTTTAATTGTCTTTTATATTGCGTTCATGTTAATGATAGTAGTAGTAATCATAATAATTAGGTGTTACTAATATTAGTTTTTAATTATAATAATACTAATGTTAATAAATATTATGATAATCTTTAATGATAATACTAATTATAACTTTAACGATAATAACGATAGTAATAATAATAAAAATAACAATTTTTAATGATAATACTTTTTATTGATAATGATGATGATAATAATAATAATAATAATAATAATAATAATAATAATAATAATAATAATAATAATAATAATAATAATAATAATAATAATAATAATAATAATAATAATAATAATAATAACAATAATAATAATAATATTAATTAGATAAAAACTACAACGACGATAATAACGACGATAATAATAATCATTTTTAATAATAATACAAAAATTCAATCGACTATAACTTCAAATCCGTTCATCGAAACCATTCGATATCTAAATGAAAAGTTCTTAATTTTTCGCTAGCTTTCCAACGACATGGATATCTTATACCTTATCTCAAACGCATATGTAACTAATTCAAGATTCAACATATCCTATCTAATGGCAATATCAAAAATACAAGCATGCATAATCCTAAATACTCGAGCACTAGTCAGGGATACACTAAAAAAATATATAAAAGTTAAGTTATGAGTGCTCACGTATCAATATTGAGATTCAATATTGCAGGAAAGTACGTAGACGCAACGGAGATGATAAACACTAGATTGACCTCACGAGCATACCCATGAACCATACCCATCACCTCCATATCTATAACCCATAATTTCCTTAGCCCTATCCTACTCGCAAAACCCGTTTTGAAATAGCTCGCCCATAATTTGCTTAGCCCTATCCTACGGCGAGGGTGGGTAAATGATGTCCATCAGGTGGGTCATCTGATCCTCGAGCTCAGTTACCCGATCACGAAGGGCATGCACTTCTCTCGTCAGTTCCTCGACTGTAGGAGATGCTGGTGGGGCAGATGGTACAGATGGTCCAGGTGGTGCGGATGTAGTACTAGAAGTGGACGGCATTGAGCGGGCGACCTTACATACAAATGGATCGGCAAGATACGGTACAACCCGCTTACGGGCTGTGACACTAACCAACTGTCCATGTGCATTCACGAACAGCTTACCTCCATTAACCCCTGGAATAACAGTACCATCGAAGCGGTACCGCTTCTTCGGCTGGGTAGAGGGTGGCTGCACGGGCTCCTCCTCAGAATCCTCCTCAAAATCCTCCTCGCTGGTGTCATCGGATGATGATCCATCTGAATCATCGGAAGGTAGTGCGGGTACGTCACGGGCGGGAGAAAGCGTCTGGCCGGTGGTCATAAGTCAATATCTGCTAGGTGTAATCGGTACGACTCATCCGTCAGTGGTGCGTCTAGCCCAATGTCCATGCTCGTTACAGAAGGGACCGTCTCCGTCTCCCCCAGGAATCACAGTACCACCGGAATGGGGCTGTGGCCCCGAGAGTCTAGGGCTGGGTGGAGCTGGAATCTCCTCGGGATCCTCGTCTCCGTCTGAGATGTCCATTAGGTCAAACGCGTGTCTACTATCTCTGGAAGACGAATCGCCAGAGTTGTCGGAGGATATCGGTGAGTCAGCAACAATATTAGGCGAGGTAGCAGACGTATCTGAGTCACTCTCGAAGTCAAAGGTCATGGGCGGCATGTCTGATATCTGAACAAGGAAAAATAACTTTTTCCATGTCAGTAAGACATATAACAAGCACGTAATCAGGCACTACATCATCCTAGCAGTACATAGCATGGCAATCGTAACAGTATTAAATAGAAGTAGCATGCAATCAAAAGCAGATAGTAGCATGCAGTAGCGAGAAAGTAGCAGCATACATGATAATGCTAAAAACGAACATATATTTCATAGCATTATTCCTCAAGAAAGACAAGCTTTTAGTTGCAATTGTCCTATTTACAAGTGATATTCGTTTAAATAATAAAAGGTGAAGACAAAAGACAGATTCGACGAATTGAAGACGCAAACGACCAAAAAGCTCAAAAGTACAAAATACAATAAAAGAGGTTCCAATTATTGATGAGAAACGTCTCAAAATTTCAAGAGTACAAGATTCAAAACGCAAAGTACAAGATATTAAATTGTACGCAAGGACGTTCGAAAATCCGGAACCGGGACCAGAGTCAACTCTCAACGCTCGACGCAACGGACTAAAAATTACAAGTCAACTATGCACATAAATATAATATAATATTTAAATAATTACTAAAATTATTTATATATTATATTTATTTATATAATCCGTCGGCAAAGAAGATCCAAACTTGTGTGAGCTGTAAAATCAAACTCCGCGACTTGCGGAGTTTGAAGTGTTAGAATGCCGCGAGTCACGGAGCCTCCCTAGGCAAAAATGCCTATAAAAGCCAGCGCAATTCGACTTTTTATATATCCAAAATATCCATTCTATCTATCTATATATATATATATATATATATATATATATATATATATATATATATATATATATATATATATATATATATATATATATATATATATATATATATATATATATATATATATATATATATATATATATATTTTAATTTTAATTTTAATTTTAATTTCTAATAATAAGGGTATGTTAGCGAATGTTGTAAGGGTATAAGTCGAAATTCTGTCCGTGTAACGCTACGCTATTTTTAATCATTGTAAGTTATGTTCAACCTTTTTAATTTAATGTCTCGTAGCTAAGTTATTATTATACTTATTTAAATCGAAGTAATCATGATGTTGGGCTAATTACTAAAATTGGGTAATTGGGCTTTGTACCAAAATTGGGGTTTGGACAAAAGAACGACACTTGTGGAAATTAGACTATAGGCTATTAATGGGCTTTATATTTGTTTAACTAAATGATAGTTTGTTAATTTTAATATAAAGATTTACAATTGGACGTCCCTATAAATAACCATATACACTCGATCGGACACGATGGGCGGGGTATTTATATGTACGAATAATCGTTCATTCAACCGGACACGGGAATGGATTAATAGTCACTAGAATTATTAAAACAGGGGTGAAATTATGTACAAGGACACTTGGCATAATTGATAACAAAGTATTAAAACCTTGGGTTACACGCAGTTGATAACCTGGTGTAATTATTAAACAAAGTATTAAAATCTTGTTACAATTCGAATCCCCAATTAGTTGGAATATTTGACTTCGGGTATAAGGATAAATTGACGAGGATACTCGCACTTTATATTTATGACTGATGGACTGTTATGGACAAAAGCCAGACGGACATATTAAATAATCCAGGACAAAGGACAATTAACCCATGGGCATAAAACTAAAATCAACACGTCAAACATCATGATTACGGAAGTTTAAATAAGCATAATTCTTTTATTTCATATTTAATTTTCTTTATTTTATATTTAATTGCACTTCTAATCATTGCACTTTTATTTATTGTTTTTGTATTTAATTGTACTTTTAATTATCGTACTTTTTAATTATCGTAAGTTTATTTTATCGCACTTTTATTTATCGCAATTTCATTATCGTTATTTACTTTACGCATTAAATTAAGTTATATTTATTTTTAATATTTTACATTAGGTTTTAACTGCGACTAAAGTTTTAAAAATCGACAAACCGGTCATTAAACGGTAAAAAACCCCCCTTTATAATAATAATATTACTTATATATATATATATATTTGTATTTTTATAAATTAAAACTAATATAGCGTTTAGCTTTGTTTAAAAGATTCCCTGTGGACGAACCGGACTTACTAAAAACTACACTACTGTACGATTAGGTACACTGCCTATAAGTGTTGTAGCAAGGTTTAGGTATATCCACTCTATAAATAAATAAATAACTTGTGTAAAATTGTAGCATATTTAATAGTATTTCGCAATAAAAATAATACAATTTCGTATACACCTCGCTGCACATCAATACAGTAAGTTCACATAGCAGTAAAGGTAAGCAGTAGCATGCAGTAGTAGTAAGCAGTAACAAGTAAACGAGCAAGTTGTAGATTAGTCCTATTAGCGAATCCTACTCGGCTCGGTCAAGACTCACTAATGCAACCTAATTCCCTACAACCGATGCTCTGATACCAAATGTGACGCCCCGTACAAAACCATCATGTACGACTCGTCAACAACAGGTCCATTACACGGTATAATACTACATGCTGTTTTAAAACAAGTTTTGCATTCATGAAAAGATAACGTTTTACAAAAGATAACGTGACACAAAGGTCATTACAAAGTCATTATTCAAAATAACATAATTTGCGAATGCAAAATAAAATTTCCATGATTGAGACATCTCTAAGTAATGCAGCGGAAGTCTAACACAGCGAGTCTGTAACAGCAAGTCTATAACACCAAGACAGCAAGTCTAACAGCAGAAGCAACAACGTCTAAGCACCTGAGAAATGCACGCTTAAAAGTTAACACGAATGTTGGTGAGCTATAGTTTGTATTCAGTAATGTAATGTAGACCACGAGATTTCGTATTCAAAACAGTATGAAAAGTATATGCTTATCCGTGGGCACCCAGTAACTAACTTAACGTAATAATAATACCCCCAAAAGTACACTTGGCGAGTGCGTATGTCCTCGAAGTATCAAACACCCGTTAAATGATAGCGCGACTAGCCTGAGTGGGGATGTCAAACCCTATGGATCCATATCTAATATTCGCGTTCACCGATTCAAAAACTAATGATTAAATGTTACCGTGCTAAGGGGAATCTTTGTGCCGTTATATCACTCACACATATATAAAGTTTAAGTACACGTGTCTAGTATGTAAAACATAAAAAGCGCATGTATTCTCAGTCTCAAAAATAGTAAAGTAAAAAGGGAAGCTATAACTCACAGTGAATGTGCGGTAAAGTCGATATGAAAAGTATGCAAGTAGTAAGTCGGTCCGAAAGGTCTTCAACCTAAGTCAAAGGTCACTAAGCCAGTATATTGTCCCCAAAAATTTAAGAGTGAATAAATTAAGTCTTAAGTATCGTCATCATCATCATCATCATCATCATCATCATTATCATCATACTTAAAAGATAAAGTAAGTTTTCAACAAGAATAGAGATCGAAATAAAAGGCTGATTTCGGAGAGCTGCTACGACCTCTATACAAAACGAAAAGATGCGTGGTCAGTGGCCAAGGCTCCGTATGTGAGTCCTCTAACCGCTATCCAATTTTCAGATCCTAACTCGATGTCGTTTGACCGTGACGACAGTTCAAGCGCGAGTAGGTCAGAATTTTTTTCAGCACGTCGTTATAACAGCGTAGTGACTTTCGGAAGGCTATAAATCCTAAACCGTATATCGGATTTAGGCGAGGCCTAAACGAAAAGTCATCTAATTGAAACAAAATATCTGAAAATAAATTTTCAAGAAGTCCTAGGAGCTTGATCAGATCCCGAAAAACAGCAAACAAGTGCTCCGGTGGGTTTCTTGGTGCTTGATGTTCATCATGGTTCTCATCCTTGATGCGTGTAAGCTTCAAGTGTACAACTCTTTGATGTTTTAACTATCAACACACAACTAAGAGTAAAAGCTATCATTCTACAATTTTTGAACATCAAGGTTGCCTCTTTATTGCATAAACCCAATAAAGCTACAACCTTTGTCCTTTTTACACAAGTTTATGCATCTTCATCATATGAGATGATGAAGACTTGATCTTTATCATCACAATAATCACAAAAAGGTTCCAAGTAAGTGAGATCTACAAAGATAACTTAGATCTCAAGTATTAAGAAAACCCTAAGCTAGAATGCTTGGATCTTTACAAGATTAATGAGACCATAAGCTAAAGACCTAAGATCTAATGAAAGTAATGAGACCATAAGTAATGATACGCATAATGATCCGTCTCAAAATTGGCAAGCATCTCGGCAAAAACCATACTCGGTACTACGCGTCCCGATTTGCCAATCCCTTTTCTCGTCATCCGTCTGGCATCTTCCCGGACATTCTACCATAATGGATAAATGGCAAGGCTAAGAACCTGGATGACATACACGCAACCGTGAAGACAATCATCATAATCATGACCGTGAAGAAACACTTGAAACAAGTGTCTGGCGAAACCTACCCAGCTAGACTGAGAGCACCGTGATGCCTTAACCGAAATCAAACCGCCGACACTACCATCTCGGCATTCCAAACCGACATGAAGACACTCCCGGGACAAGCGCGTTGTCCCAGAATAGAATGCATTGCCACGGAGTAGGCACTCTGTCCCGGATTGACCACTTGATCACGGAACAAGTATGCAAGCAAGCCGCATGCCACGTCAGCCCGCAAATCTAGGGAAGTTCGTTAGGATATGTTATTCCCCAAGAAAGGGACAGGTGCCACATCACCCCTCGGGATTGACAAAGTTTGTTACAACCATGAAAGGGACATGTGCCACGTCATCATTCCCTCCATAACAACTATAAATACACAAGTGAAATCCTTCATTTAGACAACATTGGATGCATGAACGTTACTCTACCAAAATCAATTGCGACAACGTCGCTCCAGTCGTTAACTTAATTCCGATTGGTGCTCCGATCACCATCCGAGCTAATCCACACTAAGATATTAACTTATTCGATTCCGATTGAATAAGGTTAATCCATTTGGTTGTTTTACGCCCTTGGAATCCAGATTCCAAATTGGGGTTTGCACAATTATTGCAGTTAAAACAATCAACCTACTCTTTTTCCCAAATTAAGCACTCAAACCTGAAATCTATTTACACTTAACGATTTTGGTTTGATAAAATGGCGCCACCTAAAGGTATGAACAACACAGTGAAACCAAATAGCGAAACGTCAAGCAAAAAAGCTCACCACCAGTGGAACCATCTCAACCTCAAAAGCAATCAATCGCTCACATTCACTCCGGTGATGCATCGGGAGATGAGATGAATGTCTCCGACGACGATGAGGATACATATGAGGGATCACCACTAGGTGGAGACAGGTCGAAGCTTGGCATTCTTGGTCTAAAAACTGGTAGGTCAAGCGGCATCGGATCGTCGCAGAACGACACCGACATGATCACCAAAATGATCTCAGTTGACGTTGAGAAGCAAGTAATCTAAAAGCTGAAGTCCATGCTGAATGATAACGGTCTAGCAGAAAGGCAACAATCCCAAACTTTAGGCGTTCTGAAAACTGGTCCGATGCTAAGCATCGGTACGGGAGGTGGAGGTGTTAACAAGGATGCCGCAAACGTATGGTTGACCGAGCTCCTCGTGCAAGCTGCGCCGCCGGCGTACAAACATTCCCTGTCATAACCCACCGTCCAGGGGATAGCACTCGAAAATCTCTTTGCATTAATCACCGGTAACAAAGCAAAACGACCGGTTGAGACGTCAGCTACTAGCCAGAAGTTGTGCGAACGAATCGCTAGCTGCACGCTCCCCGCTAACATCGTTATACTGGTCACTTTGGGGGTGTATAACGGCACCACGGACCCGGACGATTTCCTGCAAATCTTTGAGGGTGCCATGAAAACCCAGTACTGGAGCGACGAGGTGGCGTGTCATCTCTTTTCGACGGTACTACATTCGGCTACCAGGGAGTGGTTTGCAAAGTTACCACCTAACGGAATCACTTACTTCGTGGACTTGCGAGAAAAGTTTCTCATTTAATATCAGAACCTCCGTCGACACACGTATACGCATCTGTATGCTCATGAAATCCCAATGTACCGGGGAGAGAAGATTGAGAGCTTCATCACGAGGTATATGCTGGAATGTCAGAAAATCCCAGGACTCCCAGAAACACAACAGATTTCCGGATTTATCACATGCCTGGACAAAGATGCACACCCGTCACTCGTCTTAAAACTCTGTTGGAACATCCTGGGTACATTTGCAGACGCCGTAACGGTAGCCAGGCAATACCAACACTCGGGAAGGGAGAGACAGGCCGGGTATCATCGAGAAAAGAGGAAAAGAGAAGAAGAGAGAAGAAGCGACAGCAGGCACCGCCATGACAGTAGGCGCAACGAAAGCCACATCAAACATCACAACAGTCACGACAAAAGTCATGACAGCCATAGGCATGACAAAGGCATCCGGAAGCCGTACGATAAAGGGTCCCTAATCGACAGCCTCTCCAAAACTCTAAGGGAGATACTGTTAACAGAACCCATGAAGGCAAAGTTTATTCCGCCGGCACCGCTGGAAAAACGTGACGGTCAAAAGTCAGACAAGTATTGAGAGTTCCATGAAGACAATGGCCATGGCACCGATGAGTGTAAGGCGCTGATACGTGAAATCATCGCCAAGATTAAAGCAGGTGAACTCAACCACTTGTTGTCAGGAAGGAAGTTCAAAAAGGCCGACCTGAGACGTCCCGTTCATATCGATTATAAACGTTACGTACTTATTGGTGTCATTGCGAGGTATTGACCTCTATATGTGACATTTTTCAAAATCTGCATACATTTTTATGATACAAACCATAACCTTTATTATAACCAAAGGCTTAAACAACATAATAATGATTATCGTTTAGCGATAATCTTAGTCATACAAACTTTACATTTGATAATAACAATACGATTTCCAACATATTTCACATTACAAATCTTTCGGTATGCAGTTTTATTTTTGACACAAATATGCATACTCCAAATCTTGCTTAAATTCGGCATAATGCAGCGGAAGCTTTTAATTATCACTTGAGAATAAACATGCTTAAAACGTCAACATAAAGTTGGTGAGATATAGGTTTAATGCTAGCGGCGTTATAAATATAGACCACAAGATTTCATATACACAAACGTTTTAATAAAAATATTCTAAGTGGTTGAGCACTTGATGAAATGTCCCGTTCTTATTGATTAAAAACGTTCCATATTAATTGATTTCGTTGCGAGGTTTTGACCTCTATATGAGACGTTTTTCAAAGACTGCATTCATTTTTAAACAAACCATAACCTTTATTTCATCAATAAAGGTTTAAAAGGCTTTACGTAGATTATCAAATAATGATAATCTAAAATATCCTGTTTACACACGACCATTACATAATGGTTTACAATACAAATATGTTACAACAAAATAAGTTTCTTGAATGCAGTTTTTACACAATATCATACAAGCATGGACTCCAAATCTTGTCCTTATTTAAGTATGCGACAGCGGAAGCTCTTAATAATCACCTGAGAATAAACATGCTTAAAACGTCAACAAAAATGTTGGTGAGTTATAGGTTTAACCTATATATATCAAATCGTAACAATAGACCACAAGATTTCATATTTCAATACACATCCCATACATAGAGATAAAAATCATTCATATGGTGAACACCTGGTAATCGACAATAACAAGATGCATATATAAGAATATCCCCATCATTCCGGGACACCCTTCGGATATGATATAAATTTCGAAGTACTAAAGCATCCGGTACTTTGGATGGGGTTTGTTAGGCCCAATAGATCTATCTTTAGGATTCGCGTCAATTAGGGTGTCTGTTCCCTAATTCTTAGATTACCAGACTTAATAAAAAGGGGCATATTCGATTTCGATAATTCAACCATAGAATGTAGTTTCACGTACTTGTGTCTATTTTGTAAATCATTTATAAAACCTGCATGTATTCTCATCCCAAAAATATTAGATTTTAAAAGTGGGACTATAACTCACTTTCACAGATTTTTACTTCGTCGGGAAGTAAGACTTGGCCACTGGTTGATTCACGAACCTATAACAATATATACATATATATCAAAGTATGTTCAAAATATATTTACAACACTTTTAATATATTTTGATGTTTTAAGTTTATTAAGTCAGCTGTCCTCGTTAGTAACCTACAACTAGTTGTCCACAGTTAGATGTACAGAAATAAATCGATAAATATTATCTTGAATCAATCCACGACCCAGTGTATACGTATCTCAGTATTGATCACAACTCAAACTATATATATTTTGGAATCAACCTCAACCCTGTATAGCTAACTCCAACATTCACATATAGAGTGTCTATGGTTGTTCCGAAATATATATAGATGTGTCGACATGATAGGTCGAAACATTGTATACGTGTCTATGGTATCTCAAGATTACATAATATATAATACAAGTTGATTAAGTTATGGTTGGAATAGATTTGTTACCAATTTTCACGTAGCTAAAATGAGAAAAATTATCCAATCTTGTTTTACCCATAACTTCTTCATTTTAAATCCGTTTTGAGTGAATCAAATTGCTATGGTTTCATATTGAACTCTATTTTATGAATCTAAACAAAAAAAGTATAGGTTTCTAGTCGGAAAAATAAGTTACAAGTCGTTTTTGTAAAGGTAGTCATTTCAGTCGAAAGAACGACGTCTAGATGACCATTTTAGAAAACATACTGCCACTTTGAGTTTAACCATAATTTTTGGATATAGTTTCATGTTCATAATAAAAATCATTTTCTCAGAATAACAACTTTTAAATCAAAGTTTATCATAGTTTTTAATTAACTAACCCAAAACAGCCCGCGGTGTTACTACGACGGCGTAAATCCGGTTTTACGGTGTTTTTCGTGTTTCCAGGTTTTAAATCATTAAGTTAGCATATCATATAGATATAGAACATGTGTTTAGTTGATTTTAAAAGTCAAGTTAGAAGGATTAACTTTTGTTTGCGAACAAGTTTAGAATTAACTAAACTATGTTCTAGTGATTACAAGTTTAAACCTTCGAATAAGATAGCTTTATATGTATGAATCGAATGATGTTATGAACATCATTACTACCTTAAGTTCCTTGGATGAACCTACTGGAAAAGAGAAAAATGGATCTAGCTTCAATGGATCCTTGGATGGCTCAAAGTTCTTGAAGCAAAATCATGACACGAAAACAAGTTCAAGTAAGATCATCACTTGAAATAAGATTGTTATAGTTATAGAAATTGAACCAAAGTTTGAATATGATTATTACCTTGTATTAGAATGATAACCTACTGTAAGAAACAAAGATTTCTTGAGGTTGGATGATCACCTTACAAGATTGGAAGTGAGCTAGCAAACTTGAAAGTATTCTTGATTTTATGAAACTAGAACTTTTGGAATTTATGAAGAACACTTAGAACTTGAAGATAGAACTTGAGAGAGTTCAATTAGATGAAGAAAATTGAAGAATGAAAGTGTTTGTAGGTGTTTTTGGTCGTTGGTGTATGGATTAGATATAAAGGATATGTAATTTTGTTTTCATGTAAATAAGTCATGAATGATTACTCATATTTTTGTAATCTTATGAGATATTTCATGCTAGTTGCCAAATGATGGTTCCCACATGTGTTAGGTGACTCACATGGGCTGCTAAGAGCTGATCATTGGAGTGTATATACCAATAGTACATACATCTAAAAGCTGTGTATTGTACGAGTACGAATACGGGTGCATACGAGTAGAATTGTTGATGAAACTGAACGAGAATGTAATTGTAAGCATTTTTGTTAAGTAGAAGTATTTTGATAAGTGTATTGAAGTCTTTCAAAAGTGTATGAATACATATTAAAACACTACATGTATATACATTTTAACTGAGTCGTTAAGTCATCGTTAGTCGTTACATGTAAATGTTGTTTTGAAACCTTTAGGTTAACGATCTTGTTAAATGTTGTTAACCCAATGTTTATAATATCAAAAGAGATTTTAAATTATTATATTATCATGATATTATGATGTACGAATATCTCTTAATATGATATATATACATTAAATGTCGTTACAACGATAATCGTTACATATATGTCTCGTTTCAAAATCATTAAGTTAGTAGTCTTGTTTTTACATATGTAGTTCATTGTTAATATACTTAATGATATGTTTACATATCATAATATCATGTTAACTATATATATAATCATATATATGTCATCATATAGTTTTTACAAGTTTTAACGTTCGTGAATCACCGGTCAACTTGGGTGGTCAATTGTCTATATGAAACCTATTTCAATTAATCAAGTCTTAACAAGTTAGATTGCTTAACATGTTGGAAACATTTAATCATGTAAACATCAATCTCAATTAATATATATAAACATGGAAAAGTTCGGGTCACTACAGTACCTACCCGTTAAATAAATTTCGTCCCGAAATTTTAAGCTGTTGAAGGTGTTGACGAATCTTCTGGAAATAGATGCGGGTATTTCTTCTTCATCTGATCTTCACGCTCCCAGGTGAACTCGGGTCCTCTACGAGCATTCCATCGAACCTTAACAATTGGTATCTTGTTTTGCTTAAGTCTTTTAACCTCACGATCCATTATTTCGACGGGTTCTTCGATGAATTGGAGTTTTTCGTTGATTTGGATTTCATCTAACGGAATAGTGAGATCTTCTTTAGCAAAACATTTCTTCAAATTTGAGACGTGGAAAGTGTTATGTACAGCCGCGAGTTGTTGAGGTAACTCAAGTCGGTAAGCTACTGGTCCGACACGATCAATAATCTTGAATGGTCCAATATACCTTGGATTTAATTTCCCTCGTTTACCAAATCGAACAACGCCTTTCCAAGGTGAAACTTTAAGCATGACCATCTCCCCAATTTCAAATTCTATATCTTTTCTTTTAATGTCAGCGTAGCTCTTTTGTCGACTTTGGGCGGTTTTCAACCGTTGTTGAATTTGGATGATCTTCTCGGTAGTTTCTTGTATAATCTCCGGACCCGTAATCTGTCTATCCCCCACCTCACTCCAACAAATCGGAGACCTGCACTTTCTACCATAAAGTGCTTCAAACGGCGCCATCTCAATGCTTGAATGGTAGCTGTTGTTGTAGGAAAATTCTGCTAACGGTAGATGTCGATCCCAACTGTTTTTGAAATCAATAACACATGCTCGTAGCATGTCTTCAAGCGTTTGTATCGTCCTTTCGCTCTGCCCATCAGTTTGTGGATGATAGGCAGTACTCATGTCTAGACGAGTTCCTAATGCTTGCTGTAATGTCTGCCAGAATCTTGAAATAAATCTGCCATCCCTATCAGAGATAATAGAGATTGGTATTCCATGTCTGGAGACGACTTCCTTCAAATACAGTCGTGCTAACTTCTCCATCTTGTCATCTTCTCTTATTGGTAGGAAGTGTGCTGATTTGGTGAGACGATCAACTATTACCCAAATAGTATCAAAACCACTTGCAGTCCTTGGCAATTTAGTGATGAAATCCATGGTAATGTTTTCCCATTTCCATTCCGGGATTTCGGGTTGTTGAAGTAGACCTGATGGTTTCTGATGCTCAGCTTTGACCTTAGAACACGTCAAACATTCTCCTACGTATTTAGCAACATCGGCTTTCATACCCGGCCACCAAAAATGTTTCTTGAGATCCTTGTACATCTTCCCCGTTCCAGGATGTATTGAGTATCTGGTTTTATGAGCTTCTCTAAGTACCATTTCTCTCATATCTCCAAATTTTGGTACCCAAATCCTTTCAGCCCTATACCGGGTTCCGTCTTCCCGAATGTTAAGATGCTTCTCCGATCCTTTGGGTATTTCATCCTTTAAATTTCCCTCTTTTAAAACTCCTTGTTGCGCCTCCTTTATTTGAGTAGTAATGTTATTATGAATCATTATATTCATAGATTTTACTCGAATGGGTTCTCTATCCTTCCTGCTCAAGGCATCGGCTACCACATTTGCCTTCCCCGGGTGGTAATGAATCTCAAAATCGTAATCATTCAATAATTCAATCCACCTACGCTGCCTCATATTCAGTTGTTTCTGATTAAATATGTGTTGAAGACTTTTGTGGTCGGTATATATAATACTTTTGACCCCATATAAGTAGTGCCTCCAAGTCTTTAATGCAAAAACAACCGCGCCTAATTCCAAATCATGCGTCGTATAATTTTGTTCGTGAATCTTCAATTGTCTAGACGCATAAGCAATCACCTTCGTTCGTTGCATTAATACACAACCGAGACCTTGCTTTGATGCGTCACAATAAATCACAAAATCATCATTCCCTTCAGGCAATGACAATATAGGTGCCGTAGTTAGCTTTTTCTTCAATAACTGAAACGCTTTCTCTTGTTCATCATTCCATTCAAATTTCTTCCCTTTATGCGTTAACGCAGTCAAGGGTTTTGCTATTCTGGAAAAGTCTTGGATGAACCTTCTGTAGTAACCAGCTAGTCCTAAAAACTGGCGTATGTGTTTCGGAGTTTTCGGGGTTTCCCACTTTTCAACAGTTTCTATCTTTGCCGGATCCACCTTAATACCTTCTTTGTTCACTATGTGACCGAGGAATTGAACTTCTTCCAACCAAAATGCACACTTTGAAAACTTAGCGTACAATTCTTCCTTCCTCAATACTTCTAACACCTTTCTCAAATGTTCACCGTGTTCTTGGTCATTCTTTGAGTAAATAAGTATGTCATCAATGAAAACAATGACAAACTTGTCAAGGTATGGTCCACACACTCGGTTCATAAGGTCCATGAACACAGCTGGTGCATTAGTTAAACCAAACGGCATGACCATAAACTCGTAATGACCGTAACGTGTTCTAAAAGCAGTCTTTGGAATATCATCTTCTTTCACCCCCATTTGATGATACCCGGAACGTAAGTCAATCTTTGAATAAACAGACGAGCCTTGTAGTTGATCAAATAAGTCGTCGATTCTCGGTAGTGGGTAGCGGTTCTTGATGGTAAGTTTGTTCAACTCTCGGTAGTCGATACACAACCTGAATGTACCATCTTTCTTCTTGACAAACAAAACAGGAGCTCCCCACGGTGATGTGCTTGGTCGAATGAAACCACGCTCTAAAAGTTCTTGTAATTGGCTTTGCAGTTCTTTCATCTCGCTGGGTGCGAGTCTGTAAGGAGCACGAGCTATTGGTGCAGCTCCTGGTACAAGATCTATTTGAAATTCAACGGATCGATGTGGGGGTAATCCCGGTAATTCTTTCGGAAATACATCGGGAAATTCTTTTGCAATGGGAACATCATTGATGCTCTTTTCTTCAGTTTGTACTTTCTCGACGTGTGCTAGAACAGCATAGCAACCTTTTCTTATTAGTTTTTGTGCCTTCAAATTACTAATAAGATGTAGCTTCGTGTTGCCCTTTTCTCCGTACACCATTAAGGGTTTTCCTTTTTCTCGTATAATGCGAATTGCATTTTTGTAACAAACGATCTCCGCTTTCACTTCTTTCAACCAGTCCATACCGATTATCACATCAAAACTCCCTAACTCTACTGGTATCAAATCAATCTTAAATGTTTCGCTAACCAGTTTAATTTCTCGATTCCGACATATATTATCTGCTGAAATTAATTTACCATTTGCTAATTCGAGTAAAAATTTACTATCCAAAGGCGTCAATGGACAACTTAATTTAGCACAAAAATCTCTACTCATATAGCTTCTATCCGCACCCGAATCAAATAAAACGTAAGCAGATTTATTGTCAATAAGAAACATACCCGTAACAAGCTCCGGGTCTTCCTGTGCCTCTACCGCATTAATATTGAAAACTCTTCCACGGCCTTGTCCATTCGTGTTCTCCTGGTTCGGGCAATTTCTAATAATGTGGCCTGGTTTTCCACATTTATAACAAACTACATTGGCATAACTTGCTCCGACACTACTTGCTCCACCATTACTCGTTCCGACACCATTTGTTCCTTTCGTTCTATTAACCCCTGGTCCGTAGACCTCACACTTCGCCGCGCTATGACCATTTCTTTTACACTTGTTGCAAAATTTGGTGCAGAACCCCGAGTGATTCTTTTCACACCTTTGGCATAGTTGCTTCTGATTGTTGTTGTTGTTGCGGTTATTATTGTTGTTGGGATGATTGTTGTAGTTGCTGTTGTTGTTGTTGTTGTTGTTGTTGTTGTTGGGCCGTTTGTTGTAGTTGCGATTGATGTTGCGATTGTTGGGATAATTGTTGCGATTATTGTTGTAATTGCTGTTGTTGTTGTATTGGTGATTCTTATCACCGTTTTCCTCCCACTTTCTTTTGACTTGCTTCACATTGGCCTCTTCAGCAGTCTGTTCTTTAATTCTTTCTTCAATCTGGTTCACTAGTTTGTGAGCCATTCTACATGCCTGTTGTATGGAGGCGGGCTCGTGTGAACTTATATCTTCTTGGATTCTTTCCGGTAATCCTTTCACAAACGCGTCGATCTTCTCTTCCTCATCTTCGAATGCTCCCGGACACAATAGGCACAATTCTATGAATCGTCTTTCGTACGTGGTAATATCAAATCCTTGGGTTCGTAACCCTCTAAGTTCTGTCTTGAGCTTATTGACCTCGGTTCTGGGACGGTACTTCTCGTTCATCAAGTGCTTGAATGCTGACCACGGTAGTGCGTACGCATCATCTTGTCCCACTTGCTCTAGATAGGTATTCCACCATGTTAACGCAGAACCTGTGAAGGTATGCGTAGCGTACTTCACTTTGTCCTCTTCAGTACACTTACTTATGGCAAACACCGATTCAACCTTCTCGGTCCACCGTTTCAATCCGATCGGTCCTTCGGTTCCATCAAATTCCAAAGGTTTGCAGGCAGTGAATTCTTTGTAGGTGCATCCTACACGATTTCCTGTACTGCTAGATCCAAGGTTATTGTTGGTATGTAGCGCAGCCTGTACTGCGGCTATGTTTGAAGCTAGAAAAGTACGGAATTCCTCTTCATTCATATTCACGGTGTGTCGAGTAGTCGGTGCCATTTCCTTCAAAATAGTTAAATGGAACAAGTTAATCATACAGAATATTAAGAGTAGTTAATAGTATTTCG
The DNA here is from genome assembly GCF_046630445.1 of Rutidosis leptorrhynchoides. Classification (NCBI taxonomy): domain Eukaryota; kingdom Viridiplantae; phylum Streptophyta; class Magnoliopsida; order Asterales; family Asteraceae; genus Rutidosis; species Rutidosis leptorrhynchoides. The sequence goes on from NC_092337.1 coordinate 301,595,757, forward strand.
TAGCATAATATGAACTCATTTATAAAAGCTTTTTCTTCATATTAGCGTTTTATAAGTTTAAATTCGGGTAGTACCTACCCGTTAAGTTCATACTTAGTAGCTAATATACAATTCAACTACTACAATTCTATATGAAAAACTGATTATAATAATATTTCGCGTTCAAACTTTTATACAATATTTTACAAACTTACAATACCGCTTATTTTACATAAAGCATGAAATATAGCACACAATAACTTTGATACAAGATAGTTGTGAAGACAATTCTAGCTAGTACACAAGTCGTTCAGCAAAGGCAATAAAGACACGTAATTCATACGTCCAGAAACAAGTCATGCATTCTGGTTTTACTAGGACTACTTCCCATCCTTGGTCTTGTGCAACATAACCGTTATGGCCGTTGATAAGACAGCGTGTTGTAACGTCATCAAAGGGACGAGGGTTACGTAATGTCCAACAGTCCCGTAATAATCTAAAAACCTCATTTCTTACCCCAATTACCGACTCCGTCACTTGTGGAAACGTTTTGTTTAATAGTTGTAGCCCGATGTTCTTGTTCTCACTTTGGTGAGAAGCGAACATTACTAATCCGTAAGCATAACATGCTTCTTTATGTTGCATGTTAGCCGCTTTTTCTAAATCACGAAGTCCAATATTCGGATATATTGAGTCAAAATAATTTCTTAACCCGTTGCGTAAAATAGCATTTGGGTTCCCCGCAATATATGCGTCAAAGTAAACACATCGTAACTTATGGGTTTCCCAATGTGATATCCCCCATCTTTCAAACGAAAGTCTCTTATAAACCAAGACATTCTTGGAACGTTCTTCGAATATCTTACAAACTGATCTCGCCTTAAATAGTTGTGCCGAAGAATTCTGGCCGACTCTAGACAAGATTTCATCAATCATGTCTCCGGGTAGGTCTCTTAAAATATTGGGTTGTCTATCCATTTTGTGTTTTTAAACTGTAAAATAGACAAGAGTTAGATTCATAAAAAAAATACTTATTAATACAAGCAATTTTTACATATATTATAAAGCATAAGAACACTATATTACATATATTACACCACACGAATACAACTATCTTATTCCGACTCGCTCGTTTCTTCTTCTTCGGTTTTGGTTCGTTTTGCCAAGTTTCTAGGGATATATGATGTTCCCCTAATACGAGCCGTCGTTGTCCACATTGGTTTAGAAAAACCTGGTGGTTTAGAGGTTCCCGGGTCATTGTTACAACTTAAGGACTTCGGGGGTTGACGATACATATAAAGTTCATCGGGGTTGGAATTAGATTTCTCTATTTTTATGCCCTTTCCCTTATTATTTTCTTTTGCCTTTTTAAATTCAGTTGGGGTAATTTCTATAACATCATCGGAATTCTCGTCGGAATCCGATTCATCGGAGAATTGGTAATCCTCCCAATATTTTGCTTCCTTGGCGGAAACACCATTGACCATAATTAACTTTGGTCGGTTGGTTGAGGATTTTCTTTTACTTAACCGTTTTATTATTTCCCCCACCGGTTCTATTTCTTCATCCGGTTCCGATTCTTCTTCCGGTTCCGATTCTTCTTCCGGTTCCGACTCTTCTTCCGGTTCCTCTTCGGGAACTTGTGAATCAGTCCACGAATCATTCCAATTTACATTTGACTCTTCATTATTATTAGGTGAGTCAATGGGACTTGTTCTAGAGGTAGACATCTATCACATAATATCAAACGCGTTAAGAGATTAATATATCACATAATATTCACATGTTAAAAATATATAGTTTTCAACAAAATTTGTTAAGCAATCATTTTTCAAGTAAACACGGTCGAAGTCCAGACTCACTAATGCATCCTAACAAACTCGATAAGACACACTAATGCAAAATTCTGGTTCTCTAAGACCAACGCTCGGATACCAACTGAAATGTCCCGTTCTTATTGATTAAAAACGTTCCATATTAATTGATTTCGTTGCGAGGTTTTGACCTCTATATGAGACGTTTTTCAAAGACTGCATTCATTTTTAAACAAACCATAACCTTTATTTCATCAATAAAGGTTTAAAAGGCTTTACGTAGATTATCAAATAATGATAATCTAAAATATCCTGTTTACACACGACCATTACATAATGGTTTACAATACAAATATGTTACAACAAAATAAGTTTCTTGAATGCAGTTTTTACACAATATCATACAAGCATGGACTCCAAATCTTGTCCTTATTTAAGTATGCGACAGCGGAAGCTCTTAATAATCACCTGAGAATAAACATGCTTAAAACGTCAACAAAAATGTTGGTGAGTTATAGGTTTAACCTATATATATCAAATCGTAACAATAGACCACAAGATTTCATATTTCAATACACATCCCATACATAGAGATAAAAATCATTCATATGGTGAACACCTGGTAATCGACAATAACAAGATGCATATATAAGAATATCCCCATCATTCCGGGACACCCTTCGGATATGATATAAATTTCGAAGTACTAAAGCATCCGGTACTTTGGATGGGGTTTGTTAGGCCCAATAGATCTATCTTTAGGATTCGCGTCAATTAGGGTGTCTGTTCCCTAATTCTTAGATTACCAGACTTAATAAAAAGGGGCATATTCGATTTCGATAATTCAACCATAGAATGTAGTTTCACGTACTTGTGTCTATTTTGTAAATCATTTATAAAACCTGCATGTATTCTCATCCCAAAAATATTAGATTTTAAAAGTGGGACTATAACTCACTTTCACAGATTTTTACTTCGTCGGGAAGTAAGACTTGGCCACTGGTTGATTCACGAACCTATAACAATATATACATATATATCAAAGTATGTTCAAAATATATTTACAACACTTTTAATATATTTTGATGTTTTAAGTTTATTAAGTCAGCTGTCCTCGTTAGTAACCTACAACTAGTTGTCCACAGTTAGATGTACAGAAATAAATCGATAAATATTATCTTGAATCAATCCACGACCCAGTGTATACGTATCTCAGTATTGATCACAACTCAAACTATATATATTTTGGAATCAACCTCAACCCTGTATAGCTAACTCCAACATTCACATATAGAGTGTCTATGGTTGTTCCGAAATATATATAGATGTGTCGACATGATAGGTCGAAACATTGTATACGTGTCTATGGTATCTCAAGATTACATAATATATAATACAAGTTGATTAAGTTATGGTTGGAATAGATTTGTTACCAATTTTCACGTAGCTAAAATGAGAAAAATTATCCAATCTTGTTTTACCCATAACTTCTTCATTTTAAATCCGTTTTGAGTGAATCAAATTGCTATGGTTTCATATTGAACTCTATTTTATGAATCTAAACAAAAAAAGTATAGGTTTCTAGTCGGAAAAATAAGTTACAAGTCGTTTTTGTAAAGGTAGTCATTTCAGTCGAAAGAACGACGTCTAGATGACCATTTTAGAAAACATACTGCCACTTTGAGTTTAACCATAATTTTTGGATATAGTTTCATGTTCATAATAAAAATCATTTTCTCAGAATAACAACTTTTAAATCAAAGTTTATCATAGTTTTTAATTAACTAACCCAAAACAGTCCGCGGTGTTACTACGACGGCGTAAATCCGGTTTTACGGTGTTTTTCGTGTTTCCAGGTTTTAAATCATTAAGTTAGCATATCATATAGATATAGAACATGTGTTTAGTTGATTTTAAAAGTCAAGTTAGAAGGATTAACTTTTGTTTGCGAACAAGTTTAGAATTAACTAAACTATGTTCTAGTGATTACAAGTTTAAACCTTCGAATAAGATAGCTTTATATGTATGAATCGAATGATGTTATGAACATCATTACTACCTTAAGTTCCTTGGATGAACCTACTGGAAAAGAGAAAAATGGATCTAGCTTCAATGGATCCTTGGATGGCTCAAAGTTCTTGAAGCAAAATCATGACACGAAAACAAGTTCAAGTAAGATCATCACTTGAAATAAGATTGTTATAGTTATAGAAATTGAACCAAAGTTTGAATATGATTATTACCTTGTATTAGAATGATAACCTACTGTAAGAAACAAAGATTTCTTGAGGTTGGATGATCACCTTACAAGATTGGAAGTGAGCTAGCAAACTTGAAAGTATTCTTGATTTTATGAAACTAGAACTTTTGGAATTTATGAAGAACACTTAGAACTTGAAGATAGAACTTGAGAGAGTTCAATTAGATGAAGAAAATTGAAGAATGAAAGTGTTTGTAGGTGTTTTTGGTCGTTGGTGTATGGATTAGATATAAAGGATATGTAATTTTGTTTTCATGTAAATAAGTCATGAATGATTACTCATATTTTTGTAATCTTATGAGATATTTCATGCTAGTTGCCAAATGATGGTTCCCACATGTGTTAGGTGACTCACATGGGCTGCTAAGAGCTGATCATTGGAGTGTATATACCAATAGTACATACATCTAAAAGCTGTGTATTGTACGAGTACGAATACGGGTGCATACGAGTAGAATTGTTGATGAAACTGAACGAGAATGTAATTGTAAGCATTTTTGTTAAGTAGAAGTATTTTGATAAGTGTATTGAAGTCTTTCAAAAGTGTATGAATACATATTAAAACACTACATGTATATACATTTTAACTGAGTCGTTAAGTCATCGTTAGTCGTTACATGTAAATGTTGTTTTGAAACCTTTAGGTTAACGATCTTGTTAAATGTTGTTAACCCAATGTTTATAATATCAAAAGAGATTTTAAATTATTATATTATCATGATATTATGATGTACGAATATCTCTTAATATGATATATATACATTAAATGTCGTTACAACGATAATCGTTACATATATGTCTCGTTTCAAAATCATTAAGTTAGTAGTCTTGTTTTTACATATGTAGTTCATTGTTAATATACTTAATGATATGTTTACATATCATAATATCATGTTAACTATATATATAATCATATATATGTCATCATATAGTTTTTACAAGTTTTAACGTTCGTGAATCACCGGTCAACTTGGGTGGTCAATTGTCTATATGAAACCTATTTCAATTAATCAAGTCTTAACAAGTTAGATTGCTTAACATGTTGGAAACATTTAATCATGTAAACATCAATCTCAATTAATATATATAAACATGGAAAAGTTCGGGTCACTACACTTGATAACCATACTTAACATTTAATCAACGTCGCATATTCCCTTTATTATGAAATCTCACTATACCGTGCCAAGTATAGTTACCGAAACGAAGTACTGTGCAACCGTTGAATACTGGTCGTCCAGTCCGGTTGGGGTTGTCAGGCCCGATAGATCTATCAACAGGATTCGCGTTTACAATACCGCATGTAAATAGTAGTTACCAAGTTACAGGGAAGTATGCCAGTGGTACAACTCAACGTAGAATATATTTTTTTATCACTTGTGTCCATAACGTAAATCATAAAATGCATATATTCTCATCCCGAAATATTTCGAGTTTAAAAGTGGGACTATATACTCAATTTTGCCTTGAAGATATATAACACGACCTGGTCTCCGATAGATATCACGAACCTAACCGTATATAATATATCAACATATTTTCTTTTCAAATAATCGTTACATGTATACTTATAATGCTTTTAATATCTAATAGTCCGTAGTTAGCAGTCCGATGTTAGTAGTCCACAATTAGTTGTTCAATAAAATAAATAAAGACCCCATCGTATTCGTATTGATCGTAATTAATCTCGACCCATAGTACCGTGTTGTCAAATGACGTGTTGTATACATAAAGTACCGTGTTGTCAAATGACGTGTTGCGTACAATCATGAGGTCTTATAATTAATCCTCTCGTGTTGTTTACGGGTGGTCCTGAAATATATAAATTCAAATCATAAGTAAATATATATAAAATATCATATTAATTAGCAAAGATATGATTAGTTTAGTTTTACTCCAATTAATTTCGTAGCTAAACTAGCTTCGGATACCCAATTTTGTTTTAGCCGTAGTTTCTTCAATACAACTCCGTTTTTGTTGGTTCAACTTGCCACTTCCTTGGATCGAGCCATTATTTATGAATATGAACAGTAAATACCTTAGTTTGTATTCGAAATCATAGGTTATAGGTCAAACTTTGGTGAATCTTATGAAAGTGATCATTTCCGTCGTAAAAACAACATCTAGATGATCATTTATACAAAAATACTTACACTTTGAGTTACACCATGAGATTTTTATATATTAACATATTCATAAGAAATATCATTTTTCCAGAATATAAACTTCCAATTCAAAGTTTAAGATGGTTTTTAATTATCCAACCCAAAACAGCCCCCGGTTGCACTCCGACGACATAAATTCAGTTTTAAGGTGTTCTTTGTAAAATCAAGTTGTATCTTGTTAAGTTAGCATATCATTATGATATATTACAGGTCTTGAAGTGTTTTAAAAGTCAAGTTAGAAGGATCTATTTAGTTTGCGAACAATTTTGAAATCATTCAAACTATGTTCTTGTTGTTATAATTTGTATATTCTTAATAAGATAGTTATAACTGAACAAGATGATGAACAAAGGTTATATCTCAAGTATGATGAAGAAAGTTACTGAATAAACAAGATATGAACTTGTTCTTGATGACTTGGAAGATTAAGAAGTGAAATCATGAAAAGAAACAAAGGTTGTAAGTAAGTTTATATCTTGATTTAAGATAAATAACTTACATGAATTGAATCAAAGTTTAAACATAGTTTTACCTTGATTATGAAGCTAAAAGATGGTGAAAATGCTTGGTGATGATCAAGTATGATGTTAGGAGTATTTTGAGAGAGAATTTGGAGTGTAAGTATGAGAAAATGGAATGGAAAAATGGGTGAAATCATAAAAACGAATTTACTTGTTATATAGAAAAAAAAATCCTTAAGTTTGTTTTTTAGCTCATAAGTCTTCCTAATTGATCCCACATGTTGTTGACTAACAATGCCTGCTAAGAGCAGATAATTGAGGTCTAATAATTGGTATTTATCAATAGTAAATACATCTAGAAGCTGCGTATAATACGGGTACATATACCCTAAGTATATGATATTGCTCCAAAAGAACATATATTTAGTCGCAATATCATTCCAAAATGTAATGTTTTTAATTGTAATTTCCTTATTTTTAGTTATAATTGTTTAAAATAAATAAGTGTGAAGCCGAAAGACGAAGATCACTCGAAAACGAAGATTTAAAGTCGAAAACGAAGATTTAAAAGGCGAAAACGTCCAAAATGCTCAAACGTACAAGTTACACTCCAAGTGGTTTAATTTATCGAAGAAAAACGTCTAAAGATTAACAAGAACGCAAGTCGCGGAACGCAAATTGCACGATATTAAATTGTACGAAAAGACGTTCGAGAAACCGGAACCGAGACATAAACCGGGCGTAAATGTACGAAACATCGGAGCCAAAATTACGAGTCAACTATGCACAAGAATATAATATAATATATATATAATTATATAAAATTATATATATATATATATATATATATATATATATATATATATATATATATATATATATATATATATATATATATATATATATATATATATATTATATATTTAGTAAATATGTCGACAAGCTAGTGTACAAAAAATATGTGAGCTGGATCTGGCGGCCTTGCGATCGTATGGGAAATAGGCATAAAACCCATGCGATCGCATGGATTACTGTAGCAGGCCAAAATGCTATAAATACCAGGCATGTGCTTGAGCTTCAAACACATTCTTTTATATTTTCAAATTCAGTTTTTAATTTTTATTTTATGTAATTTAGTTTTAGGAGTAGGAGTAGGTTAATTTAGTGGTTACATTTCTACAAGTTTGGGTAGCGTAACGTTTATTTTACGGGTTTTCAAGTCGAAGTTCTGTCTGTGTAAAGCTACGCGATAAACACTCAATCTAAGTTATGTTCTCCTTTTTAAATTAATGTCTCGTAGCTAAGTTATTATTATGCTTATTAGAGCCGAAGTAATCATGATGTTAGACTAACTATTAAAATTGGGTAATTGGGCTTTGGACCATAATTGGGGTTTGGATAAAAGAACGACACTTGTGGAAATTAGACTATGGGCTATTAATGGGCTTTATATTAACTAAACGATACCTCGTTAATTTAATATATAGACTTATAATTTGACGTATTTATATATAACCACATACGCTTGACTGGGTACGGTGGGCGGGATATTTATAAATACAAATTATTGTTCATTTGACAGGACACGGGGATGGATTAATAGTCAATGGACTCATTAAAACAGGGGTGGATTACATTCAAGGGTAATTGGTGTAATTGTTAACAAAGTATTAAAACCTTGGTTTACACACAGTCGATAACCTGGTGTATTCATTAAACAAAGTATTAAGACCTTGTTACAGTTCGAATCCCCAATTAGTTGGAATATTTGACTTCGGGTATAAGGCTAAATTTGCCGAGCATTTTATAAATATGACCGATGGACTATTATGGACAAAAACCAGATAGGTTTCAAATACATCCAGGACAAAGGACAATTAACCCAGGGTAATAAATTATAATCAAAACGTCAAACATCATGGTTACGGAAGTTTAAATAAGCATAATTATTATATTGTTATTTATTTTACGCACTTAAATTATCGTCATTTATATTTTGCATTAGGTTTTAATTGTGACTTAAAATATAAAATCGACAAACTGGTCATTAAACGGTAAACCCCCTTTTATATATTATTACTATGTATAACATATTTTGTACAAATATAATTGTTTAAAAATATAGTGTAAAATAAGTCGTCTCCCTGTGGAATGAACCGGACTTACTAAAAACTATACTACTCTACGATTAGGTACACTGCCTATAGTGTTGTAGCAAGGTTTAGGTATATCCCATCTGTAAATAAATAAATAACTTGTGTAAAATTATATCGTATTTGTTAGTATTTCGCAATAAAAATGATAACTATTTTGTATACACCTCTACGCACATCAAGTTTTTGGCACCGCTGCCGGGGACTCGGCGAAACGCTATATTTTTAATTTATTTTTGTATAAATATATTTATATATAATTTTTAGAAAAATAATATAAAATTAAAAAAAAAACCTGGAAACCAGGCCCATGCAATCGCATGAGCCGGATGTTGTAAAACCATGCGGTCGCATGGCTGACATGACAGACCCAAACCTTGGACTGCATTTAATTCGCGTAGGGTTTTAATATATTTATTATTATTATTTAGGGTTTAGTTATAATATATTAATTAGTTTATTTTAGTTTTAATTTTTATTTAGTAATATTAAGTTTTAATTATTATTATTAATTATATAGTTTAATATATTTATATAATAAATAATATAAAAATTATATTTTTATAAAATTTGTATTTTTATCATTTTAGTTCTAATTTGTATTTTTATCGTTTATTTCATAATATTTATCATTCGCTATATAGTTTTAAATTTAGTTTTGCCGTAGTTATTTTTATATTTCTATATTTTTAGGCTTTGCTGTAAAATCTCTTAAGTGCTTTTTTTTAGATTAAGATTTAGGCGCTTTAGAATTTTGCGACGCCGTTTATAGATTTTAGTGCCAATTTAAGTAATTGTCGTTTTTCGAATAAAATTGCATTTACCTTTAGACCTTTAGGCGCAACTTTTTAGATTTAGTTTTTAGACTTTTAAGTTTCGACTTTTTTCTTTCTTATTTTTATTTTTCGACGTTTTTCGACGCGTAATCTTTTTCTTTCTTATTTCTCGACACGCTAGTTTTTAGGACATAGATTTTCATTTTCTTTAAAATTCCAAACGAAAAATTATTTTAAGCGGTTAAATTGATAGACATCCAAATTTTCTGCTTCGTAGTAATAGTTGGATTTGTTAGTGGCTGAGTTGTGAGCTTCCGATTTAAAGGGTTCTGGCTCCCTGCTGCATCTATTGGCTATTCGAAACGTGGGCAAAAGCAGAAAAGTCTATTAATTTGATAACTTATATAATTTTTAGTTTTATAACTAATAGGATAATTAGTAAATGCACCACATTGTAGCTAAAATTTGGTAATAAGCGCATTATGGAAAATCTCGAGAATATTTTGGAAACTCTTTATGACATACGAAATCAATTTAATCAATTCTCTCAAATGGGTGTTGATGACAATTCGTTCGGTCAATCTTGGATCACGAATGACGAAACAATAACTGGTTGTTAAATCTGTGGAGATTATCACTCAACATGGGAATGTTATTATTATGTTCCTATGGAAAATTATGCACCCATGGAACCTGAATGGAATGATTATCAGGAATACAATTCTAATTGGGATTTTTCCCAAGAATATATTCAAACTCAACAACCAGAAGACGAGAAAAATTATGTGCCTGAAAATTCTTTAGATTATATGAAAATCAAACTCGAAGAACTTGATGCTCAAAATGAACAAATGCGAGAGTTTGTAAATCGGCAAGCTGAAACTCTATCAGATTACACACCTGTTGATATGAGGATTCGTGTGCAAGAAAATCTCATATCATCGAATTTTGATGAATTTGAGAGCTCCGAAATCACCAACTATCCCGATGATACTTTTTATTCAGTCTTACCAATTTCACAACATATCGACACATTAGCCTCTACCAACGAAATCATCGATCCATCAATGGATGAAGAAGAAGTAAGGGTGACAAATTGGTACTCTTGGGAAAATGATAACGTTGAAAATTTTACCCCCGAGACCAAAATGGTGGGACCGATAAGTACCATTATTGAAGAAGAATTTGCTTCGATCCCGAAATTCACCATTCCACAACCTTCTAACCCAATATTCTCAATAGACGAGTCATCTACCAAAGATGAACTACAAGCTGTAATAGATATTGATACCTCGAATTTCACCCAATTGGGTAATAGAGGTGAAAACCTTGATCCCGAGAATGAACGAAAGGAAATGTTAGGAATTGTCCACCCTATAGAAATATGTATGTCGGTGTATATCGATCCATTTGACCAAGAACCAGAAAAGAGACATATTCATTTACTAAAAGCTACACTTAAAAAAGAATTAAGTAGTGACGATTGGGTGGGTCTAAACTTTAAACCCATTGATATATTTTATACCACCCGAGATGTAAATTCGGAGTTCGGGTTAGTGCATAACTCGTTAATAAACATGCATAATAAGTTAAGGTAAAAGATGCATTTTCAAAGATTAGCAAATAGTTCAGAAAATCAACCGTTTTTGAAGAAAAACATGTGTGATAAAACAAGAAGGAATTAATTATGAGACGCGCCATCTATCATTCGACGAGCTTTGTAATTACAAACTGGGTATTTTTAATCACTTTTCTACACTTATCACCCTCGTGAATTTATAATTATAGTCTGATTTCATGCAAATGAGGGCATTGCATGATCTCAAGTGTGGGGAAGGGTTATAAATTCTCTCGGGTTTGCACTTAGTTTATTTGCCAAATTTTGTGAAAATTTTAAAAATTTTCAAATAAATGAATTCAAAATCATGTTTAAACATATTTATGAACGATGAAAACTAGGTGTTAATACCGAAATTATCGTTACCTCGGAAAGGACATAAATTGAGAAACACCCTAAAACACTTGAATTCATTTAAAATGGAATAAACAAGAATAAAAAGGCAAAGAAAGAAACTAATTGTGGGGAGAATGTACCAAGTTATTCAATTAAAAAAAACTATCTATCACATGTTTCTGTAAAGTTATTGCAGGTGCTTTTGTTTTGGACTAAATTGACTGTTTTACCCGCAATATTATAATAAAGATAAAAGAAAAGATGGATCTACACGATGAATCAATTCCATCATTAAAAGGAAGTAAAGTCTTCCGAAAAAGACACGCGCTTCTTGATTTAGGTCAAGAAGTTGACGTCCAGACCAGCTGTAGGTTGACGAAAAATCTAGAAAAGTCATCTCTAAAATCAGCAGGAAATCCACGGACCTCAGCATCAAACAGGGTCGCCAAGTGGTCAGACTTATCCTAACCATGAGAGGATCTATCTCGTAAAATGGGGAGGGCGCCGTGCAAATTAGCTTGATAAGACTAATGAACTAGACCCCAGAAAGGATAATCTCATTAAAGATTAAAAATCAGCTTTTAAGACTGATATTACTCAATCCTTGAGATTGACTTTAAATATTGAGAATTGATATCTAAACTCGAGCTTGAACGAGAAAATATTTTGATCAAATTAAAACCGATTTGTTTTCTGAAAACCCATTTTCAATGCGTTCATTACCATTGAACGTAAAATCCTAGGAATTCACCTGGAATTCATTAGGTCACCTGAAACAATTCGGGTGTCAACCGTAAGAACGGTGGTTGCATAGCATGGTCGAAGACAGGACCTTGTGCCAGACCAAAAAAAATTATAGGGTGATCTTTACTATTGCTCCTACAAAGGATAGTAATTGCATCCGACACGTTGTAGACCATGAACATCTGCATGTCATTAGACATCGCCCTAACAGTTGCTTGTTCAACGCTTTCCTTTACAACCGGACGGTAGTTTACCAAAAGGTAATATACGAAGCAAGTATACTGGACGTGTTGCTTTCCTAATACAAGGTTAGCAAGTGGGTGACAAAAAACCATAAGTTTTGAGCTAAAATTTTCAAATCTGAAACCCACCAAACCCACAAAAACATTTTGCATACACCGGTGAAGGGTTATTCCGGAAAACTTATCTAGGGTAAAAGCTAGAATGAATTTTTCAAAAGATCAAATGTTTTCATAAAGATCCAATTTCCTTAAGGATCTAAATTTTTATAGTCATGTGGGACTGTAAACCACATCGTTACTATCATTGTTTATACCGCCGCATCAAAATCACTAATGTATAAAGTGTGAAGAATAAAGAAGTGATTCGTGTGATTTAATTTCAAGTTTTGTATTGCTTGAGGACAAGCAACGCTCAAGTGTAGGGATAATTGATATTGCTCCAAAAGAACATATATTTAGTCACAATATCATTCCAAAATGTAATGTTTTTAATTGTAATTTCCTTATTTTTAGTTGTAATTGTTTAAAATAAATAAGTGTGAAGACGAAAGACGAAGATCGCTCGAAAACGAAGATTTAAAGTCGAAAACGAAGATTTAAAAGGCGAAAATGTCCAAAATGCTCAAACGTACAAGTTACACTCCAAGTGGTTTAATTTATCGAAGAAAAACGTCTAAAGATTAACAAGAACGCAAGTCGCGGAACGCAAATTGCACGATATTAAATTGTACGAAAAGACGTTCAAGAAACCGGAACCTAGACATAAACCGGGCATAAATGTACGAAACATCGGAGCTAAAATTACGAGTCAACTATGCACAAGAATATAATATAATATATATAAAATTATATACAATTATATATATATTATATATATTTATTAAATATGTCGACAAGCTAGTGTACAAAAAATATGTGAGCTGGATCTGGCGACCATGCGATCGCATGAGAAATAGGCATAAAACCCATGCGATCGCATGGGTTACTGTAGCAGGCCAAAATGCTATAAATACCAGGCCTGTGCTCGAGCTTCAAACACACTCTTTTATATTTTCAAATTCAGTTTTTAATTTTTATTTTATGTAATTTAGTTTTAGGTGTAGGAGTAGGTTAATTTAGTGGTTACATTTCTACAAGTTTGGGTAGCGTAACATTTATTTTACGGGTTTTCAAGTCGAAGTTCTGTCTGTGTAAAGCTACGCGATAAATACTCAATGTAAGTTATTATCTCCTTTTTAAATTAATGTCTTGTAGCTAAGTTATTATTATGCTTATTTGAGCCGAAGTAATCATGATGTTAGACTAAATATTAAAATTGGGTAATTGAGCTTTAGACCATAATTAGGGTTTGGATAAAAGAACGACACTTGTGGAAATTAGGCTATGGGCTATTAATGGGCTTTATATTAACTAAACGATACCTCGTTAATTTAATATATAGACTTATAATTTGACGTATTTATATATAACCACATACGCTTGACTGGGTACGGTAGGCGGGATATTTATAAATACAAATTATTGTTCATTTGACAGGACACGGGGATGGATTAATAGTCAATGGACTCATTAAAACTGGGGTGGATTACATTCAAGGGTAATTTGTGTAACTGTTAACAAAGTATTAAAACCTTGGTTTACACACAGTCGATAACCTGGTGTATTCATTAAACAAAGTATTAAGACCTTGTTACAGTTCGAATCCCCAATTAGTTGGAATATTTGACTTCGGGTATAAGGTTAAATTTACCGAGTATTTTATAAATATGACCGATGGACTATTATGGACAAAAACCAGATAGGTTTCAAATACATCCAGGACAAAGGACAATTAACTCAGGGTAATAAATTATAATCAAAACATCAAACATCATGGTTACGGAAGTTTAAATAAGCATAATTATTATATTGTTATTTATTTTACGCACTTAAATTATCGTCATTTATATTTTGCATTAGGTTTTAATTGTGACTTAAAATATAAAATCGACAAACTGGTCATTAAACGGTAAACCCCCTTTTAAATATTATTACTATGTATAATATATTTTGTACAAATATAATTGTTTAAAAATATAGTGTAAAATAAGTCGTCTCCCTGTGAAACGAACCGGACTTACTAAAAAGTATACTACTCTACGATTATGTACACTGCCTATAGTGTTGTAGCAAGGTTTTGGTATATCCCATCTGTAAATAAATAAATAACTTGTGTAAAATTGTATCGTATTTAATAGTATTTCACAATAAAAATAATAACTATTTCGTATACACCTCTACGCACATCAGTATACGTGTAGAAATCTTGAGGAAATGGAACGAGAATTCAAATATAACTATCTTTTGTGAATATACTTATGTTGTTTTATGTATTTAAGCCCTTTAAAAGTGATTAAATACGTATTTATACGATACTTGTATAAGCATTATAGATTATAGGTATATATGTCAAAGAACGTTACGTATAGTTACCGTTTTGAAAACTTAAGTTAGTAGTCTCAAAGTATACTTATAACACATTGTTATTAGTACACCATGATATGTTTAACCATCCTTAGATCATGTTAAATATGTATAAATACGTATATGTACACAATCGTATAATTATCAT
Source organism: Rutidosis leptorrhynchoides (assembly GCF_046630445.1). Classification (NCBI taxonomy): domain Eukaryota; kingdom Viridiplantae; phylum Streptophyta; class Magnoliopsida; order Asterales; family Asteraceae; genus Rutidosis; species Rutidosis leptorrhynchoides. Next base: position 301,610,916 of record NC_092337.1, read on the forward strand.
ATGTTATATAGTTCGTGATATCATCGGTCAAACGTTGTGTAAAACCCTTTTAAAAACACAAGAATCAACAATTTGGATTGCTTATCATGTTGGTAATGTTTAATTTATGTAAATATTAATCTTATATGTATAAAACGATCGGAAAAATCCGGGTCGTTACAGTACCTACCCGTTAGATAAATTTCGTCCCGAAATTTTAAAGTTGTACCTATTTTGCGTTCTCGGAAAACAAATGTGGGTACTTTTGTTTCATCTGATCCTCTCTTTCCCAAGTGAACTCAGGACCCCTTCGAGCGTTCCAACGAACCTTAACGATTGGTATGTTGCTCTGCTTGAGCTGTTTAACTTCACGGTCCATGATTTCGACTGGTTCTTCTATGAATTGTAGTTTCTCGTCGACTTAGATTTCTTCAAGGGGAATGGTGAGGACTTCCTTTGAAAGACACTACTTAAGGTTTGAAATGTGAAACGTATTATGTACTCCGGCGAGTTGTTGTGGTAACTCGAGTCGATAAGCTACCGGTCCAATGCATTCGATGATCTTGAACGGACCTACATACCTTGGGTTCAGTTTACCCCTTTTGTCGAAACGTATTACACCTTTCCAAGGTGACACCTTTAGCATAACCATGTCACCGATATGAAACTCTAATGGTTTCCTTCGGACATCGGCGTAGCTCTTTTGGCGACTACGGGCTGTTTTCAATCTCTCCTTAATTTGTACTATCTTCTCAGTAGTTTCGTGTATGATCTCGGGACTAGTTAATTGTCGATCTCCTACTTCATTCCAACAGATAGGGGATCTACACTTCCTTCCATACAGTGCTTCAAATGGTGTAGCTTTAATGCTCGCATGATAACTATTATTATACGAGAATTCTGCTAATGGTAGATATTTATCCCATCCGTTTCCAAAATCGATCACACATTCCCTGAGCATGTCTTCAAGAATCTGAATTGTTCTTTCACTCTGCCCATCAGTTTGCGGATGATATGCGGTGCTCATATCCAAACGAGTTCCCAGGGCCTCTTGTATTGATTGCCAGAACTTTCATGTAAATCTACTATCACGATCGGATATAATGGAAATAGGTATTCCATGCCTTGAAACAATTTCCTTTATGTATAATCTTAATAGTTTCTCCATTCTATCCGTTTCTTTTATAGGCAAGAAATGTGCAGATTTGGTGAGACGATCAACTATTACCCAAATGGTGTCATAACCCCATGTAGTCTTGGGTAACTTCGTGATAAAATCCATGGTAATACCGTCCCACTTCCATTCTGGGATTTCTGGTTGTTGAAGTAACCCTGACGGCTTCTGGTGTTCTGCTTTAAATTTGGAACAAGTTAAACATTCCCCGACATATGTTGCAATGTCTGTCTTTAAATTAGGTCACCAATAATGCGTCTTAAGATCTTGATACATCTTTCCAACTCCAGGATGTATCGAGTATCTTGTCTTATGTACCTCGTTCAATATCAACTTCCTCAATCCACCCAACTTTGGTACACATACACGTTTTGCAAAATATCGAATTCCATCTCCCCGTATAATGAGTTGCTTCTCATACTTCTTCATTGTTTCATTTCCTATGTTTTCTTTAGTAAGAGCTTCTCGTTGAGCCTCTTTGATTTGTGAGTTGAGATTCATGCGAATTTTTATGTTCATCGCTCGTACTCGAATTGGCTCTCGTTCCTTTCTGCTTAGAGCGTCATCCACTACATTCGATTTCCCGAGATGATAGCGAATCTCACAATCATAGTCGTTTATCAGCTCGACCCACCTACGTTGCCTCATGTTCAGCTGTTTTTGATCGAAAATATGTTGAAGGCTTTTATGGTCGGTAAACACAGTGCATTTAACCCCATATAAGTAGCGTCTCCATATCTTCAATGCAAACACTACTGCTCCCAGTTCTAGATCATGCGTCATATAATTTCGCTCGTGAATCTTCAATTTTCGAGATGCGTACGCAATAACTTTCTTTCGTTGCATAAGGACGCAACTAAAACCTTGTCGCGAAGCGTCACAATATATCTTAAAATCATCGTTCCCTTCAGGTAACGATAAAATAGGCACCGTAGTCAACTTCTTCTTTAGTAATTAAAATGCACTCTCCTGCTCAGAAGTCCATTCGTACTTCTTCCCTTTTTCGTTAACGCTGTTAATGGTTTAGCTATTCAGGAAAAATCTTGAATAAACCTTCTATAATAACCGGCTAAGCCCAAAAATTGACGTATTTGTGTTGGTGTCTTAAGAGTCTCCCATTTTTCAATGGCCTCAGTTTTAGCTGGATCAACCTGAATTCCTTTACTACTAACAACGTGGCCAAGAAATTGCACTTCTTTTAACCAAAACGCACACTTAGAAAATTTAGCGTATAACTGTTCTTTTCTTAACAATTCTAATACCAACCTTAAATGCTGCTCATGCTCTTGCTCATTTTTGGAATAGATGAGAATATCGTCAATGAAAACGATAACAAACTTATCTAAATACAGACTGCAAACTCGATTCATGAGGTCCATGAATACAGCTGGCGCATTCGTCAATCTAAACGGCATGACCAAAAATTCGTAATGACCGTAGCGTGTTCGGAAAGCAGTTTTCGGAATATCTTCTTCTTTGACGCGTAGTTGATGATAGCCCGATCTTAGGTCGATTTTCGAATAAACACATGATCCTTGCAGTTGATCAAATAAGTCGTCAATTCTCGGTAGTGGATACCGATTCTTGATAGTTACCTTATTTAATTCAAGGTAATCTATACACATTCAGAAGGATCCATCTTTCTTCTTGACGAATAAAATCGGAGCTCCCCACATTGAAGTGCTCGGTCGAATGAAACCATGGTCCAGTAATTCTTGTAACTGGCTTTGTAACTCTTTCATCTCAGATGGTGCAAGTCTGTATGGAGCACGAGCCACTGGTGCCGCCCCTAGTACTAGATCTATTTGAAATTCTACAGATCTAAATGGAGGTAATCCTGGCAACTCTTTCGGAAATACATCAGGAAAATCTTTTGCTACAGGAACGTCGTTGATGCTCTTCTCTTTTTCCTTCATTTCGGCTTTATTAACATGTGCTAAGATAGCATAGCACCCTTTCTTCAAGCACTTTTGGGCTTTCAAATAGCTAATGAGTTTTATCTTTGAGTTACCCTTCTCTCCATAAATCATTACTGGCATTTTATCCTTACGAAGAATGCGAATTGCCTTCTTGGCACACACAACTTCAGCTCCTATTTTAGACATCCAGTCCATGCCGACTATTACATCAAAACTTCCTAATTCTACGGGTGTCAAATCAATTTTAAACGTTTCTCCGGCTAAATTTATTTTATAATCATGGCAAATTTTATCGGCTTTAATTAGTTTACCATTAGCTAACTCAATCATGTACTTAGCATCTAGAGGTAATGATGAACAATTCAATTTAGCGTAAAAGTCTCTACACATGTAACTTCTATCGGCACCAGTATCAAATATAATAGATGCTGATAAGTTATTAATGGTAAATGTACCCGTAATAAGCTCTGGGTCTTCACACGCCTCTCTAGTATTAATAATAAATGCTCTTCCACGTGCAGATCCGTTATTCTTCTCTAGATTCGGGCACTGGCTCTTATAATGACCCTGTTTCCCACACCCATAACAAGTAACAGTGGCCAAGGCAATTCTATTTGCATTGGTGGCAGGAGTCTTGGTGCCATTGGTATTTGTAACAGGAATCCTACAATATTCGGCAAGATGACCCCTTCGATTACAATTATCGCACACCACATTACAATAACCAGAGTGATGTTTGTGGCATCTATTACATAAAGGATTTCGTCCTTTGTAACCTGAGCTTGAACCACTACCCACATCTTACGTGGTTTCTTGTTTCTTGTTGGATTGTTGATTACCTTCCCACATTCTTTTGTTTTCCGATGTCTTGACATCGGTGTTCTTATCCAAAATAATCTGTTCTATTAACTCGTTTGCCATAGTGATGGCTTCATGAATAATCTTGGGTTTCGATGCTGTAACATTTGCCTTGACATTTTTAGGCAAACCATCTTTGTACAGTTCTATCTACCGTTCTTCGGTTGGTACCAATTCGGGACATAGCAAAGCTAATTCCATGAATCGCTGATTGTAGTTGGTGAGTTCAGTACCAACAACTTTCAGGCTTCGTAATTCGACTTCCAACTTCCTAACCTCGTTCCTTGGACAATACTCGTTGATTAGCATTGTTTTGAATTCTTCCCATGGAGTATCATAAGCTACATCTCCTCCTACGGACTTCACATAGTTTTTCCACCACGTGAGTGCACTATCTTGTAAGGTACACAATGCATACTTGGTCATGTCCTTCTCAATACAACCACTGATTTTAAACACAGACTCAATCTTTTCGATCCACCGGGTTAAACCAACCGGTCCTTCTGTTCCACTGAATGATGAGGGCTTGCGACCTTGAAAAGTTTTGTAGGTGCATCCCACATGAGGATTTGGGTTAACTGCAGCACCTCTTGCAGCCTCGACCCATAACATTCTGTCGTTCACTCGCTGATTGATGAGTTCCTCGATTTCTTGTTCCGTCATTCGGTTCAATCGCGCCATATTCCTCAATAAGAATGAAAAAAAAATAATTATTCACATGGAATATTATAGATGTAGTGTGTATTTACAGTACATCGTAGCTTATTAATAATATGAACCAGTTATTATTATAAAAGCCTTTTCTTCTTATTAGCATTTTATAATTATATCTAGGGTAGTACCTACCCGTTAAAGTTCATACTTAATAGCTTAGTACGGAAATCAATTACTACCATCCAAATAATACTCCACCATGGAAAATTATTGCATTTCACACTTCACTATTTTACATATGCTTATCTTACATCAAACATTAAGCAAACCACACTAGTAATATTATACAAAACGTTATACGATCCCATGGTTTAAAATAACAGCGCATCATTTAACCCAAAATGTTTGTGTTCAAAGAAATCGCTTAAAGCTTATCCTGGCTGTCTCCCTACATTTTGGCTGAGGGGCCGAAGAACTGGATGCCGGGATAGAACTAATAGGAATAGCGGGAATAGGGGTAGAAGTGTCTGGTGGAGTTGGTGTCACAACATCCTCACTAAACTCGGGATTTGGATTTTCCAATTCAGTAGCATTTCGTTTCTTTCCTCGTTCGAACTTTTCTTTCTTAATTTCCTGTATTTCTTCCTCCTCATGATCACTTTCCAGTTCCTCTTCAATTAATTCATCCGAAAATTGTGAGTCTTCCCCAAAGGTGTCGTTTTCATCATCGGATAGGTTAATGACTGGAACACCATATGAGGATTCTGGTTCGGAGTCGCTGAATGTGATAACAAGTTCTAAGCCAGACATCTATCACACAACAACTAGCACGTTAGTACCACATAATATTTACATATTAATTTTTAACCAACAAGGATAAGCAATAGTTTTCGAAATCAAACACGGTCAAAGTCCAGACTCACTAATGCATCCTAACAAACTCGATAAGACACACTAATGCAAATTTTTTGGTTCTCTAAGACCAACGCTCTGAAACCACCTGAGACGTCCCGTTCATATCGATTATAAACGTTACGTACTTATTGGTGTCATTGCGAGGTATTGACCTCTATATGTGACATTTTTCAAAATCTGCATACGTTTTTATGATACAAACCATAACCTTTATTATAACCAAAGGCTTAAACAACATAATAATGATTATCGTTTAGCGATAATCTTAGTCTTACAAACTTTACATTTGATAATAACAATACGATTTCCAACATATTTCACATTACAAATCTTTCGGTATGCAGTTTTATTTTTGACACAAATATGCATACTCCAAATCTTGCTTAAATTCGGCATAATGCAGCGGAAGCTTTTAATTATCACCTAAGAATAAACATGCTTAAAACATCAACATAAAGTTGGTGAGATATAGGTTTAATGCTAGCAGCGTTATAAATATAGACCATAAGATTTCATATACACAAACGTTTTAATAAAAATATTCTAAGTGGTTGAGCACTTGATAACTATACTTAACATTTAATCAACGTCGCATATTCCCTTTATTATGAAATCTCACTACACCGTACCAAGTATAGTTACCGAAACGAAGTACTGTGCAACCGTTGAATACTGGTCGTCCAGTCCGGTTGGGGTTGTCAGGCCCGATAGATCTATCAACAGGATTCGCGTTTACAATACCACATGTAAATAGTAGTTACCAAGTTACAGGGAAGTATTCCAGTGGTACAACTCAACGTAGAATATATTTTTTTATCACTTGTATCCATAACATAAATCATAAAATGCATGTATTCTCATCCCGAAATATTTAGAGTTTAAAAGTGGGACTATATACTCACTTTTGCCTTGAAGATATATAACACGATCTGGTCTCTGATAGATATCACGAACCTAACCATATATAATATATCAACATATTTTCTTTTCAAATAATCGTTACATGTATACTTATAATACTTTTAATATCTAATAGTCCGTAGTTAGTAGTCGGATGTTAGTAGTCTACAATTAGTTGTTCAATAAAATAAATAAAGACCCCATCGTATTAGTATTGATCGGAATTAATCTCAACCCATGGTACCGTGTTGTCAAATGACGTGTTGCGTACATAAAGTACCGTGTTGTCAAATGACGTGTTGCGTACAATCATGAGGTCTTATAATTAATCCTCTCGTGTTGTTTACGGGTGGTCCTGAAATATATAAAATCAAATCATAAGTAAATATATATAAAATATCATATTAATTAGCAAAGATATGATTAGTTTAGTTTTACTCCAATTAATTTCGTAGCTAAACTAGCTTCGGATACCCAATTTTGTTTTAGCCGTAGTTTCTTCAATACAACTCCGTTTTTGTTGGTTCAACTTGCCACTTCCTTGGATCGAGCCATTATTTATGAATATGAACAGTAAATACCTTAGTTTGTATTTGAAATCACAAGTTATAGCTCAAACTTTGGTGAATCTTATGAAAGTGATCATTTCCGTCGTAAAAACATCTAGATGATCATTTTTACAAAAATACTTACACTTTGAGTTACACCATGAGATTTTTATATATTAACATATTCATAAGAAATATCATTTTTCCAGAATATAAACTTCCAATTCAAAGTTTAAGATGGTTTTTAATTATCCAACCCAAAACAGCCCCCTGTTGCACTCCGACGACGTAAATTCAGTTTTAAGGTGTTCTTTGTAAAATCAAGTTGTATCTTGTTAAGTTAGCATATCATTATGATATATTACAGGTCTTGAAGTGTTTTAAAATTCAAGTTAGAAGGATCTATTCAGTTTGCGAACAAGTTTGAAATCATTCAAACTATGTTCTCGTTGTTATAATTTGTATATTCTTAATAAGATAGTTATAATTGAACAAGATGATGAACAAAGGTTATACCTCAAGTGTGATGAAGAAAATTACTGAATAAACAAGATATGAACTTGTTCTTGATGACTTGGAAGATTAAGAAGTAAAATGATGAAAAGAAACAAAGATTGTAAGTAAGTTTATATCTTGATTTAAGATAAATAACTTACATGAATTGAATCAAAGTTTAAACACAGTTTTACCTTGATTATGAAGCTAAAAGATGGTGAAAATGCTTGGAGATGATCAAGTATGATGTTAGGAGTATTTTGAGAGAGAATTTGGAGTGTAAGTATGAGAAAATGGAATGGAAAAATGGGGTGAAATCATAAAAACGAATTTACTTGTTATATAGAAAAAAAAATCCTTAAGTTTGTTTTTTAGCTCATAAGTCTTCCTAATTGATCCCACATGTTGTTGACTAACAATGGCTGCTAAGAGCAGATAATTGAGGTCTAATAATTGGTATTTATCAATAGTAAATACATCTAGAAGTTGCGTATAATACGGGTACATATACCCTAAGTATACGTGTAGAAATCTTGAGGAAATGGAACGAGAATTCAAATATAACTATCTTTTGTGAATATACTTATGTTGTTTTATGTATTTAAGCCCTTTAAAAGTGATTAAATACGTATTTATACGATACTTGTATAAGCATTATAGATTATAGGTATATATGTCAAAGAACGTTACGTATAGTTACCGTTTTGAAAACTTAAGTTAGTAGTCTCAAAGTATACTTATAACTCATTGTTATTAGTACACCATGATATGTTAAACCATCCTTAGATCATGTTAAATATGTATAAATACGTATATGTACACAATCGTATAATTATCATATGTTATATAGTTCGTGATATCATCGGTCAAATTGGACGGTCAAACGTTGTGTAAAACTCTTTTCAAAACACAAGAATCAACAATTTGGATTGCTTATCATGTTGGTAATGTTTAATTTATGTAAATATTAATCTTATACGTATAAAACGATCGGAAAAATCCGGGTCGTTACACGAGCCCAACAAAACGTTCAGCTGGCAGAAGGAAGACGGTAAGAAACGAGAAAAGACGAAGGATAAAGTTGGTATTAACATGATCAATGTTCAAAAGGACTAGTTTGCCCCACAGAATTCCTGGAAAAATGCTACCATCATTTTCCCGGGAATACCAACATGGCACTCGTGGGATTAACCGGTAGTCATTACCGGACTGGTAGATGGATTCCCGGTGAACGAAATGTACACCGATACAGGAAGCGAAGTCGAAGTGTTATATGCTCATTGCCTTTCCCGGCTCCCAAAGTGTATCGGGAGGAAGATGAGAAAATCTAATGCCATCATCTCTGGATTCTCTGGTCACACTGAAGAAACAATTGGAAGGCTCAAGGCGATGGTCACAGTGGGCACTAGACCCTATCTTCGCAGCGAAGTGGTCGATTTCTATGTCGTTAAATCTATGACTGCTACGAACGTAATACTAGGAAGGAAATTCTTCAAAAAGTTCGGTGCCATAACATCTACCGCTCACGGCATACTCAAGCTTCCAACCCAGCAAGGCGTGGTAACGGTTCAATCCACCCGACACCCTTTTCCCGGTAATGAAGCCATTCAAGACAGGCAAGGTGACGAGCCATGAAGGACACCCCATGTCATGGAGGAAGAGCATGTTTCTGTTCTTAAAAGACTAACCTTTTTCTCCCCGACGGCACATCCCGGTAGCAGAAGCTCAGACACGCTTCATAAGGCAGAAAAGACGATTGACGGCCGACGTCGCCGGTCAGAGTGCGAGAAATATTTTAATGGCATGCATGGAAAGGCTAAACCCGTTAGTCCGACACTCAAATGTTTAAGAACCGAAAGTCGAGAAAGTTCCAACCGAGACAAGATAGTGGTAGAGAAAAATGAAAGTGGCTGAATGAAGTAACTGAGATTTCAAAAGATACCGTGATTGAATTTGATCACCTCAATCCACGGTTATCTTGATTTTTATCTTTTTCTTGTAATAAAATAACTGATGTATGTTTTTCCTTTTCAAGGAATTAATAAAAAGCTTTTTACCATTTGCAATAACTTTGTTATTATGTTATTCACAAAAATGTCTAAACGACTATAAGTGGCTAGCGGCAAAATGGATTCCGACATCCACATAAGTCCCATGTACATTTTGTACCCCTTAAGAGGTGAGCGCCTAGCCCTCGTCAGTACAAGTTTATACTGATAAACGGCCAATGAGTAGATGTCATAAACACGCGTGACTGCACGGTGTACACGCCAAAACTAACACAAATGTATTTCTAGGCATACATAAGAAGATATGAACTACTTCAACTCAAGAAACATCGACACAAAATACATGAAATTAAAATTTCATTAGCTATACGTGATTCGTTACAAATCTCGACAGAAGTACACAACTACCACGAGATAACTGTTACAAAAATGGGCATCCATGATACATATCCCGGATGTAAGGCAATCGCCCAATAAAACAACGAACTTATGTCCCGACAATTGGTCGACCGACGTACCCCCACCCAGCGTATGGATTCCATTTATAAAATTGGGTATTCACTGCTGCCCACGACATACGCGCTTCCTGGAGGGTATTCATTTTAACCCTACAGGCTGTCCCTGGCCTGAAAGCAAGGTCAGATTCGAGATATTGCTTCCATAAAAGCGAAAACGTGCCGGACGCACCGGCAGCAATAGGAGCAAGACCAATGGCCCAGTCACGGGCAACAGGAAAGTACACCTTTTTCAAGAAAAATGGAAACTCGGGTTCCGGCAGGACAAGCCGTCCTTTCTGGTTGAAACTGACCACGCAAATATTACAAGACGCAAGAGCTCGGACCTAACCAGCTCACTCCTCATCAAAAAATGGGGCGAAAACAAATCTCAACATATCCAGGAAGAACTCCTTAGGGTCGATATTTATGTGAACAACATAGCTAGATATCAAACTCAGAGAATGATCAAGCAAACTCGTTCCTCCCGGTAAAGTCTGATTTGCCCTCAGTTAAATCTTCAACTAAACCAACAAAGGTTACCCGACACCATAAAAACCACGAGCGTATCATAACGAGTTTTTTGTTTATTTCACGCGAACTAACAAAAATAAAAAGTTAAAGGGAATTCACAGATAACTCCCTAGTTACAGTTGCAAAAGATTCCTTTAAGATAGAATACGCAAGTATGAAGATAGAAAAATAAAAACGTATGTCACCAATATACCGTATAAACGTTTATTTCAAAACGGAAGATAAACACAGTTTATTTCATTGCTAAGCATGAAAGTTACATGTACAAAAGCTGTAAACCCTAACAACATATGGCTTTCAACACAAAGATATCAAGTCTCATACAAATAAAAGGAAACTCTCGCATGTGATCTGTCCAAGATCTCCCTGAAAAAGAAGAAAAGTGGGCACAGATGTTGAAAGAAATCAAAAGCTCCCTAACGAGCAATCACCAACATGGCCCGGCTGGTATTGGGAAGATCGCAAGACATGCAAGTGTCTGACGGCCCCACGGGTCGTAATTCTAGTCTCAAAATCAATTGGAAGCACAAGAAGCCACTCTCGTTCGTAAGGGATATGCATAGCACATCGTTATCCGGGCGCAAACTGTAGTGACCCGAACTTTTCCATGTTTATATATATATTAAATGAAATTGTTATTTACATGATTAAGTGTTTCCAACATGTTAAGCAATAAAACTTGTTAAGGCTTGATTAATTGAAATAGGTTTCATATAGACAATTGACCACCCAACTTGACCGGCAATTCACGAACGTTAAAACTTGTAAAAACTATATGATGACATATATATATATATATATATATATATATATATATATATATATATATATATATATATATATATATATAGTTAACATGATATTATGATAAGTAAACATATCATGAAGTATATTAACAATGAACTACATATGTAAAAACAAGACTACTAACTTAATGATTTTGAAACGAGACATATATGTAACGATTATCGTTGTAACGACATTTAATGTATATATATCATATTAAGATATATTAATACATCATGATATCATGATAATGTAATAATTTAACATCTCATTTGATTTAATAAACAATGGGTTAACAACATTTAACAAGATCGTTAACCTAAGGGTTTCAAAACAACACTTACATGTAACGACTAACGATGACTTAACGACTCAGTTAAAATGTATATACATGTAGTGTTTTAATATGTATTCATACACTTTTGAAAGACTTCAAGACACTTATCAAAATACTTCTACTTAACAAAAATGCTTACAATTACATCCTCGTTCAGTTTCATCAACAATTCTACTCGTATGCACCCGTATTCGTACTCGTACAATACACAGCTTTTAGATGTATGTACTATTGGTATATACACCCCAATGATCAGCTATTAGCAGCCCATGTGAGTCACCTAACACATGTAGGAACCATCATTTGGCAACTATCATGAAATATCTCATAAAATTACAAAAATATGAGTAATCATTCATGACTTATTTACATGAAAACAAAATTACATATCCTTTATATCTAATCCATACACCAACGACCAAAAACACCTACAAACACTTTCATTATTCAATTTTCTTCATCTAATTGATCTCTCTCAAGTTCTATCTTCAAGTTCTAAGTGTTCTTCATAAATTCTACAAGTTCTAGTTTCATAAAATCAAGAATACTTCCAAGTTTGCTAGCTTACTTCTAATCTTGTAGAGTGATCATCCAACCTCAAGAAATCTTTCTTATTTACAGTAAGATATCTTTATAATACAAGGTAATACTCATATTCAAACTTTGATTCAATTTCTATAACTATAATAATCTTATTTCGAGTGGAAATCTTACTTGAACTTGTTTTTCGTGTCATGATTCTGCTTCAAGAACTTTCAAGCCATCCAAGGATCCTTTGAAGCTAGATCCATTTTTCTCATTTCCAGTAGCTTTATCCAGAAAACTTGAGGTAGTAATGATGTTCATAACATCATTCGATTCATATATATAAAGCTATCTTATTCGAAGGTTTAAACTTGTAATCACTAGAACATAGTTTAGTTAATTCTAAACTTGTTCGCAAACAAAAGTTAATCCTTCTAACTTGACTTTTAAAATCAACAAAACACATGTTCTATATCTATATGATATGCTAACTTAATGATTTAAAACCTGGAAACACGAAGAACACTGTAAAACCGGACATACGCCGTCGTAGTAACACCGCGGACTGTTTTGGGTTAGTTAATTAAAAACTATGATAAACTTTGATTTAAAAGTTGTTCTTCTGGGAAAATTATTTTTCTTATGAACATGAAACTATATCCAAAAATCATGGTTAAACTCAAAGTGGAAGTTTGTTTTCTAAAATGGTCATCTAGACGTCGTTCTTTCGACTGAAATGACTACCTTTACAAAAACGACTTGTAACTTATATTTCCGACTATAAACCTATACTTTTTCTATTTAGATTCATAAAATAGAGTTCAATATGAAACCATAGCAATTTTATTCACTCAAAACGGATTTAAAATGAAGAAGTTATGGGTAAAACAAGATTGGATAATTTTTCTTGTTGTAGCAACGTGAAAATTGGTAACAAATCTATATTAATCATATCCTAGCTAACTTATATTGTATTATACATGTATTCTAATATATTATGTAATCTTGGGATACCATAGACACGTATGCAAATGTTTTGACATATCATACCGACCCATGTGTATATATTATTTGGAACAACCATAGACACTCTATATGCAGTAATGAGGGAGTTAGCTATACAGGGTTGAGGTTGATTCCAAAAATATATATACTTTGAGTTGTGATCTATCCTGAGACGTGTATACACTGGGTCGTGGATTGATTCAAGATAATATATATCAATTTTTTTTCTGTACATCTAACGTTGGACAACTAGTTGTAGGTTACTAACGAGGACAGCTGACTTAATAAACTTAAAACATCAAAATGTATTAAAAGTGTTGTAAATATATTTTGAATATACTTTGATATATATGTACATATTTGTTATAGGTTCGTGAATCGACCACTGGCCAAGTCTTACTTTCCGACGAAGTAAAAATCTGTGAAAGTGAGTTATAGTCCCACATTTAAAATCTAATATTTTTGGGATGAGAATACATGCAGGTTTTATAAATGATTTACAAAATAGACACAAGTACGTGAAACTACATTCTATGGTTGAATTATCGAAATCGAATATGGCCCTTTTTATTAAGTCTGGTAATCTAAGAATTAGGGAACATACACCCTAATTGACGCGAATCCTAAAGATTGATCTATTGGGCCTAACAAACCCCATCCAAGGTACCGGATGCTTTAGTACTTCGAAATTTATATCATATCCGAAGGGTGTCCTAGAATGATGGGGATATTCTTATATATGCATCTTGTTAATGTCGGTTACCAGGTGTTCACCATATGAATGATTTTTATCTCTATGTATGGGATGCATATTGAAATATGAAATCTTGTGGTCTATTGTTACGATTTGATATATATATAGGTTAAACCTATAACTCACCAACATTTTTGTTGACGTTTAAAGCATGTTTATTCTCAGGTGAATACTAAGAGCTTTCGCTGTTGCATACTAAAATAAGGTCAAGATTTGGAGTCCATATTTGTATGATATTGTGTAAAAACTGCATTCAAGAAACATTTGTCTATGTAATATATTGCTATTATAAACCATTATGTAATGGTCGTGTGTAAACAGTATATTTTAGATTATCATTATTTGATAATCTACGTAATGCTTTTGAAACCTTTATTGATAAAATAAAGGTTATGGTTGTTTTAAAAATGAATGCAGTCTTTGAAAAACGTCTCATATAGAGGTCAAAACCTCGCAACGAAATCAATTAATATGGAACGTTTATAATCAATATGAACAGGACATTTCACAAACGAATCATGTTCCTCGAGCCCGGAAGATCGAACAACTCGGAGACTAGTCGGATGACGTAAGATGCATCGAACGACCATCGGCATCCGATTGTTTCCAATCTATCTGCAGTTAAAAGCGGAACGCGTTTGGAAATATCCAAGGATTCGAAACAAATCTTCAGACCCAAGTCGAAGCCTGAAATAAAACAAAACGGCAATAAGAAGATAGAACAAGAAGAGAAGACAGAAAAGGAGAAGCACAAATGCTCACCAATGTCATGGGTAAAATGGCTCAGCAAGTAACGGCAACACCATCCTTTGGACATCAACAACAATAGCAACAACAACAATGATTAACCAAGCAAATAGGTTATCATAACATTGAAAGGCAACTTTCGAAGGCTGAGGATTTATAGAAGTAGTACTGAAGAACAGAAATGTATAACAGTTGGAAGTAAAAAAGCGAAAAAGAAAAGCAAGGCTATTTATAGCCACCAAGAAAATAAGGAATAATGACGAAAATGGAAAAATTGCTCCTGGGAAAATGTTCCAAGACATCGATAAAAGGAAGAAAAAAAACATAAAAAGGAGGCGCATCTGCAGAAACTGTCTTTTCACGCTGACAAGCATTAAAAGCACATCCAATCAGGAAGCGTGGCCTTGTCTCGGAAGTTTGACAATGGTAACCGTTCCGGCTACCCTCATCAAACTGGGGGGACTTAATGATACGCATAATGATCCGTCTCAAAATTGGAAAGTATCTCGGCGAAAACCATACCCGGCACTACGCGTCCCGGTTTGCCAATCCATTTTCTCGTAATCTGTCTGGCGTCTTCCCGGACATTCTACCATAATGAATAAATGGCAAGGCTAAGAACCTGGATGACATACACGCAACCGTGAAGACAATCATCATAATCATGACCGTGAAGAAACACTTGGAACAAGTGTCTGGCGAAACCTACCCGGCTGGACTGAGAGCACCGTGATGCCTTAACCGAAATCAAACCGCTGACACTACCGTCTCGGCATTCCAAACCAACATGAAGACACTCCCGGGACAAGCGCGTTGTCCCGGAACAGAATGCATTGCCACGGAGTAGGCACTCTATCCCGGAGTGACCACTTGATCACGGAACAAGCATGCAAGTAAGCCGCATGCCACGTCAGCCCGTAAATCTAGGGAAGTTCGTTAGGATCTGTTATTCCCCATGAAAGGGACATGTGCCACATCACCCCTCGGGATTGACAAAGTTTGTTACAACCATGAAATGGACATGTGCCACGTCATCATTCCCTCCATAACATCTATAAATACACAAGTGAAATCCTTCATTTAGACAACACTGGATGCATGAACGTTACTCTGCCAAAATCAATTGAGACAACGTCGCTCCAGTCGTTAACTTAATTCCGATTGGTGCTCCGATCACCATCCGAGTTAATCCACACTAAGATATTAACTTATTCGATTCCGATCGAATAAGGTTAATCCATTTGGTTATTTTACGCCCTTGGAATCCAGATTCCAAATCGGGGTTTGCACAATTATTGGAGTTAAAACAATCAACCTACTCTTTTTCCCAAATGAAGCACTCAAGCCCGAAATCTATTTACACTTAACGATTTTGGTTTGATCAATAAGCTAAAAAGCTAAGATCTTTAACAAAATAATGAAACCCTAAGCTAAAAAGCTTGGATCTTTAATGTTCTTGAAGATCCTTAAAGCAAAAGACTAGATCTTCAAGTTACATGAAGATCATAAACACAAGTTTTGATCTTTTTAACAAAATAAAAGAATTATAAGCTAGAAAACCTAGATCCAACAAAGTAATGGAGATTCAAAGCTAGAAAGCTTGAATCTTTCATGTTCTTGAAGGATTCAAACCAAAGTTTGAATCTACAAGATATAACATGATCAAAAAGCTAAAAAGCTAGATCCTTGCATGATGATGATGATGTCGACAATGAGAAGAGAAGAAGAAAAAATTTAAAACTTACACTTTTTAGAGTGAGAAAGACTAGAGAGAGAATTAGAGAGTAAGTGTGTGTAAAATGTGAATGAGATTAGGTGTGAAATGGGTGAGATTTGCTTGGTATTTATAGAGTGGTGAGGTGGTTAGGAGGCCCTTTGGCCGTGGGTTTGGGGGGAGACAAGGGGGGACAAATTTTGCTTTTTGGTTAATGGTGGTCTAAAGTTGGTGCTTATGTTGGGATCCCATGCAACAATTGTGATTATGGTTAACAAAAATGCTAGTATGTTCCCTCTAACAAATGGGTATTTGTCTTACATTTATATGGGTCATAAACTTATTAAAATTGGGCTAATTAAATAGTCCATTAACTAGAGTAGGGTGGGCTAAAGTCCAACATGGTAGAAAGTCCAACAAGACTAACTAGTGAGCATAAGTAAATTACTAAGCGTAATTAAGCAACCAAAAGCCCAAGTAATTGTTATTAGAAAATAACAATTAGTATTTCGTAGTCGTAATATTCCAATTACGACAAAAGTTAAATGTGTACCAAAACATATAGTTCGTTCTCAACGTCAAGTGACACTAACGGTCGTAAAAGCATTCGGGGATCAAGTTAAGTAACTAAGTACTTAATGGCACGTTGTATGGTATGAACGAAAGTAATTAATCATGAAATAAGATCCCAGAATATAAACCAACACAGTACGCACAAATACGCAGTTTTGCAGAAAGTAACAAGCACAAAAGTAAGTCGAAAAGGTCAGGTCATTACACGAACCATACTGTGTCTAACACTTAAGTGTCTAGACTTCCCATTGTACATTTGGCTATAAGATTTAGCCAAGGTAGCAGAACTATCACAAAAGATAGAAATAAGTGATATCAGCTTTGGCCACAAAGGAATTTCAAAGAAATAGGTGATATCGGCTGCCCCTTGGACCCCGCAAGGGGGCGCGACTCCCTTAACCCCCGCCATATTGCGACAGTGTCTAGTCAACCCTTACGGGCGTGCACTCCGCACTCCCCGAACCCGTTACTAAGTACAACTAGACAACTCTTTCTTTTCAAGTAAATCCCAAGACATTAAAATCACCAACAGTCACTACCAAACAAATCTTGAAGATAAGATTTATCTAATCAAGATTGTAACCTACTAATAAAAATGTTGCAATTGGAAACCTCGTCACTCGCTGGAGATTTCGATTGGGAATGAGAAAAACCAGGAGGATATGATTCATTGGAACAGTGGCGAAACATAGGGTTGTCTCATGAATTTTGAATTGTCCGAGAAAAAATATAAGTGCTCGTATATTAAATTTTTCAATACATATAAAAATTTAATATTACTAAAGTAATCAACAAACAATTTTTTTCTAAGAAACCGTATTAAATTATTTTATTCTTGAATGGTTTTCATTTCATTATACTTAAACTATTCTCTATATAAATCAACACTCCTAACACTTTTGAAAGCAAAGTTGTTGTAACTTTATTTTGTGAATACTCTCTAATATATCATTAAAGTAGTTATAAATGTCAATCCATTAAGACATTTAATTGAATTATTAAATGATCATTGAAGGCGTATACATGAGTTTCAATTAACGAGATTTGCATATCTTTTGTGTCTTCATAATCTTTGATTTGGTCTCCTACTTTTCTTTCGTTGCACAAAACTGTTTTATAATTGATATGTTTTTTCGTTCCATGATGAATGATATACGAGTCATTCAATATTTTGGGGCCTTTAAATTGTAACGACCCTGGATTTTCTGACTTATATTATTAATATTTATTATTAATACTTGCGTTATACTAAATGTAATCTTATACATTTTACTTGTTACCGTATTTGACTTTCCATGTCACGACTTGTCTTTGTGACACACACACTTTTCACGATTAATATTTCGAATATTATTTACATTCATAATTAATTATTATTAATTATTTCTAATTAACTAGTGTAAGTAGTTAATTACTTGGGCTTTATTTATTTAATTGTTGCATACTTACATGGACTTATGTTAATGGAATTGGACTTGGGCTATCAAGGCCCACCCTACATACTTGATGGACTACTAGTAAGCTCACTATTATGCTAATGATTCTTTAAGACTAAACATGGATTAATTAGTTAAATGAGGAGACAAATGTTGCAAGCATGCATGACCTCTTTCCCATACATTTAACCTTATACCTCATACAAGCATTCACCACCTTCCAACACTTGAAAGTGAGTTTTGACTTCCCCTTTTTGGCCACCTAAACCGACGGCTTCTTTGGCAAGGAGGGAGTTCAAATTTTTTTTTTCTCTTTTGAAAGTGAGTTTTACTTATAAGCTAGTATCATTTAATTCTCATACTACTTTCTCTTTAAACTTTTCTCTCAAATTGTAAGTAATAAACCTTATTTTTCTTCTTCTTTCTTCTATGAATTCGACATGTATCACCATCAAGTTACTTGTTTGTTGTTTGTTGTTGTTAAAGATCAAACTTCCTAGTTTGCATCTTCGTGAATCTTGCTTCTTCCATCCTTTGTTTAATGAGAAGTCAAGAACAAGAATCTAAACTTGTTAGTTTATGGTTCTACACTTAAGATGTTATAAAGATCTAAAGCTCATAAGCTTTGAGATCTTACTTGTGTTCATGTTTTGTAAACTTAAGGTTTATTTTCTTAAGATCCAAGCTTTGGCTTGAATCTTCTTAAGTATGAAACAAACATGAACTTAATACTTGTAACTTTAGTTTATTTCTTCATTTTATTTATTTAAAGTTGTGATGTTGTATAATATTGGTCAAGTATTACTAGTTAAACTTGATCTCATTTTTCTTGAAACTAAAGTATAAACTTTGTAAGTTCAAGAACATGGAAGTTAAACTTTCTAGTTATAACTTCATACACTTATGTTGGATCTAAGATCCTATAGCTTATGGTCTTCCATTTTGTTTATAAAAAAAGCTTATAAGCTTATATATACATTTTCAAGATGAAAATCTAAGTTTCATAACTTATGGTTTCATTAAAGTTAAGATCAAAGTTCTATAACTTGGGATTTAACTTAAGAACACTAGATCTAAACTTTCTAGTCTAGGATCTTCAAGATCTAACTAAGATCTAAGTTCTACAACTTAATATCTTGTTTATTTAGTTTACATTCAAGTTTATAGCTTAATATTACTACTAGAACTCATGTATGTGTCGAATCTAAGATCTTGATGTAACTTTGGTTCATCAACCTACTTGCAACCCTTAAATGAGTTGTGATACATATCTTAGACATACACTAGTGTTATGATGGTCAAAACTTGGTAAAAATGATGCAAACACATCAACGAGTTGTACACTTGAAGCTATAAGCATCAAGGATGAGAACCGTGATGAGCATCAAGCACCAAGAACCTACTGGAGCACTTTGTTTACTGTTTTCTGGGTCTGATCAGGCTACCTGAGCTACTGGAAAGATTATTTCCAGTTATTTCGATTCGAGTAGATGATTTTCCGTTTAGGCCTCCTCTTAATCCGAGTTACGGTTTAGAATTTATAGCCTTCCGAAAGTCACTACACCCTTGTAACGATGTGCTGAAATTTCTGATCTACTCGCACTTAAACAGACGTCACGGTCAAACGAAGATGAGTTTGGTTCTGAAAATTGGTCAGCAACTAGGGGACTCATATATGGAGCCATGGCCACTGGTCTCACCTCATTTCAGTTTGTATAGAGGTCGTGGCGACTGAACTGAGTCAGCCTTTGTTTCGAACTCTATTCTTGATTGAAATTTACTTTACACTTTTTGATTAATGATGAATGATGATGATACTTAAGACCTAATTTACATACTTTTAAACCTTTGGGAACGATTTACTGACTTAGTAACTTTTGACTTAGGTTGAGGACCTTTCGGACCAACTACTTGCTTACTTATCTCGTACCGACTTTACTACTTTTCACTGTGAGTTATAGCATCCCTTTTTACTTTAACTATTTTGGGAACTGAGAATACATGCGCGTTTTATGTTTTACATACTAGGCACGAGTACTTAAACTTTATATATGTGTGGGTTATACAATGGCATAAGCTTTCCCCTTAGCTCGGTAACGTTTAGTCATTGGTCTTTGAACCGGTGAACGCGAATCTTAGATATGGATCCATAGGGTTTGATATCCCCAATCGGGCTAGTAGCGCTAGCATTTAACGGGTGTTTAATACTTCGTAAACATACGCACTAGCCAAGTGCACTTTTAGGGGGTGATATTACATTAAGTTAGTTACCAAGTGCCCACGGTTGAACATATACTTTTCATACTGTTTTGAACACTGAAATCTCGTGGCCTACCTTACATTATTGTTACACTTAAACTATAGCTCACCAACATTCATGTTGACGTTTTTAAGCATGTTTTCTTAGGTGCTTAGAGGTTTGATTGCTTCCTCTGTTGTAGTATTGGTGTGTAGACACCCGCTGCTTCTGTTAGAGATGTCTCCGCATGAAACATTTATTTTGCATTCAAACTATGTTACTTTTGAAACAATGAATCTGTAATGACCATTGGGTCACGTACTATTATTATTGCATTTTATT
Source organism: Rutidosis leptorrhynchoides (assembly GCF_046630445.1). NCBI lineage: Eukaryota > Viridiplantae > Streptophyta > Magnoliopsida > Asterales > Asteraceae > Rutidosis > Rutidosis leptorrhynchoides. The sequence goes on from NC_092337.1 coordinate 301,631,853, forward strand.
CATAGAAGCACGCTATCGTATGTTAAACATTTGACGTTGGTCATGACCTCACCTTTTCTTATGAATGCAAACTTATTTTAAAACAGCATATTGTGTTTGACCTTGTAATGATCCTGTTGTTGATGATCCGTACACATTAATTTTGTAAGATGCGTCACATTTGGTGTCAGAGCATTGATTGTAGGGAATTAGGTTGCATTAGTGAGTCTAGACCGGACTGAGTAGGATTCACTAATAGGACTAATCCACAACTTGCTAGTTTACTTGTTTCTGCGGAACTTGCTGCATGTTGCTGCTTACTTTTACTGCTATATGTCGTATACTACTACTTGCTATCACTACTGCATGCTATTATCTGCTTTCGATTGCATAATACTTGTCATTATTGCCATGCTACTTACTGCTATAGATGATCTAGACTGTCGTAGTTACTTTGCCTAATACGTGCTTGCTATATGACTTACTGACATGGAAAAAAGTTATTTTTCCTTGTTCAGATGTCGGATATCCCGTCCATCATCATTGACTTGGACAGCGACTCAGATTCATCTGCCGCCTCGCCTGCTACTGCTGCCGACTCACAGATCCCGTCATTGCTACCCTCCAGTGACTCTGGCGATACATCCTCTGGGGACAGTAGCCACACACCTGACCTGATGATCATCTCCGACGGAGATGAGGAGCCAGAGAAGATTCCAGCTCCACCTAACTCAGGACTCCCGGAGCCACAACACCATTCCGGTGGTGCTGTGATTCCTGGGGAAAATGGGGACGGTCCTTTCCGCAATGAGCATGAACATTGGGCTAGACGCCTTCCTGATGGACGTGTCATGCCGATCCCGCCTAGCAGATATCGACTGATGACTACCGGTCAGGCACATCCACCTTCAGATGATTCAGACGACTCATCATCTGACGACTCATCATCCGATGACTCCAGCGACGAGGATTCTGACGAGGACCCTGAGGAGACGCCCGTGCAGCCGCCCTCTACCCCGCCGAAGAAGCGGTATCGTTTCAATGGTACTATTATTCCAGGGGTTAACGGAGGTAGACCGTTCGTGGACGCACGCGGACAGTTGGTTAGGGTTACCGCTCGTAAGCGGGTTATGCCTTACCCTGCCGATCCATTCGTGGGTAAGGCTTACCGATACACAGCATCTACTTCTGGTGATAGACCGTCTACACCACCAGCTCCACCAGCATCATCTGCACCACCAACTCCACCTGTACCGTCTGCACCGCCTGAAATAACCCGTCAAAGTACACTTGACGACCATCGTTATCTTGGTCCCACAGCTTGATCAATCTCTATATGAATTTAATAAATAACCTTGCATTCTTTATTTAAAAATAATTTCCTATAAAGGAAACCTATCAAAATATGTAAGTTTAGAAAAACCATACATTATTACTTAACCAAAAGTTGACCAAAACAAAGTCAACAACATCCACTACTAAATGTATCAAAATAGAATGCAAGTTATTGTTTAACAAAAGCTGCCATCATAAATATGCAGACTCTCTAAGCACAGCGGAAGCAATCAATCATGAACCTGAGAATAAAACATGCGAGTAACTGTCAACAAAAATGTTGAGTGAATTATAGGTTTAATATTGCAAACAATATTTAATTTAAACCATAAAAATTTATGTTTGAAAACATAAAAACTCCTTTTTGGACCACAAAATTATATGCTCGAAAACATATAAAAACATTATATCATTTTCCGTGAGCCACCTGGTAACCACTTAACCATTTATTTACCCTTGCCAAACACAATATATATACACTGAACAAGTGTATCTTCAACTAATTACGAAGTACTAAACATTCCAATTATAAATTACTAGCGCGACTAGCTCGAAATGGGGTTGTCAAACCCGATAGATCTATCCATAGGATTCGCGTTCACCAGTAGAAACCAGTGATTACAATTACCAGATTAGGGAATATTTTTGTTCGACTCACAATGAATAATTTAAACCAACTTCCAGTTGTCCAAAATATAAAATAAATTGCATTTATTCTCATCCCAAAAGATTTAAAATAGAAAAACTGGGACTATAACTCACCTTAAAGCAAATGAAGTGAGTGATCAAGAATGATCACAACGCCGACCTATAAATAAAGCAGGTCAATATAAATAACTAACTTAGGTCAAGTCTTAGTATGATAGCTATAGTACTTATTGCAAGTAGACATAGAACAATACTCAACATGCATCGGTTTGATCGGAACAGCGTACGGACACACTTCCTATTTTTAGAATGTTTCTATTTTTAACAGGTTTCCATTTTTGGAAAGTTTCTATTTTTGAAAAGTTTCTATTTTTAGAAAGTTTTTGAGTTAGGAAGGTTTCCTTAATTAGAAAGTCAACAAAAGTCAACTGAAAGTCAAAGTCAACCGAAAGTCAACTCAAAAGTCAACCTTGGTCAAACATAGTCAACATTAATTTTAAAAGTATAAGTTATATTAATAATATAGGTTATAATGTTAATTAAAGTCATATATGTATAACTATGTCATAACATAAGTTTAAGTAAATTAAAATGAATTAATAAAGTTAACATAAGTTTAAATGATATAATTAATATAACATAAGTATTTAATTAATTAATTAAATATTAGTCATAATATAAGTATTATTAATTAATAATAAGTTTTAAATCATATCATAAGTATTATTAATTAATAATGAATTATTAATCATATCATAATTTTCTAATTATAATTAATAAATCATAAGTATTTAATAATTAAATTATAATTAAATAATAACTAAGCCATATAATAATTAAATGATTAATTAATCCTTATTATAAGCCTTATTATAATAATCTCATAATATAAGTTTAATACTTACCATAAGTATTTTTCATTAATAATAAAAGTATTATTAATCATAAGTTTAATTAAATGTTTAATTAAATCATAAGTAATTAATAAATGATATAATAAATAAATATATATATCATAAGTCTTATATTAAATAATTACTTTTTATATTATAAGTAATTTATTAATAATGAAATTCATTATTTATATCATAAGTCTTATTTAATAACCATAAGTTTTAATTAAAAGTTTATCGGGTCGTATCTTGAGCCCCGGGTGTCGGTTTTCGGCGAGCCTTATATATATATGCCTAATCAAATCACCCGACACATTGGTGCACTTAAGAACACACCAAGAACAGTAACCAAGTCATGATGATCAGCCATTACACAACTTGGAACTTTAATTCGTTTCAAAACACGTTTTAGTCATAACGGGTGATCCGTGGCTCGGATTTAGATGACCCGAACATGAAAGTTCATCTCATAATCAATCCTAACACACTAGTACACCCTAAAGACTCCAAAAGTGGTCACAAAGTTGGACCAAACCTGGTTCAAATGGTTTTCACAATTTAATCCCAACAAAACACCATTTTAATCATATCTAGAGTTCCGGAAATCGAAATGACATGAATCCGGAGTCTAAAATTAATTTCTTGATGAGAGGAACTCATAAAGATACTTTAATTTCACTTTTATATCAGTTACATAAACAGAAATGAATGAAAATTCTGTTGTCCCAAATTAATCAAACCGAAAACATGAATTAACGAGCATTTCTACGCATACAATCAACAATACAATAACATATAAGCACTATAGCATCAATATAAGATCAAAATAAATAAAAATAAATAAGAATTGAAAAGTTAGTGTTCATGATTATACCCAAATCAAAAATCAAGAAGAAGGATGATGTAGAACGCGAAACGGTGAATCTGATTATGTAGATGATCTTGAGAAATGATGAACAATTGATTGTTTCATGTTGTTGGCTGATTTAGCTGATGATGATGGTAAAAAGTCGTTCCAAATAAGTGAGGGAGGAAGAGAGGATGTTTGCTAGGGTTAGGTTTAGGGAAAAAAAATGAGGAAATGAAATTGAAAATGGGGAAAATGAAAAATGGGGAGGGGGCTCCCATTTTGGCCAAAATTTTGATGGTATGGGCCCCTTTTTGGCCCAAATTTGATAAATGAAAGAAGTCTTGTAGCCCGAATGCCCGAACGAAGCTCGAAACGCGAAAACACCGTTACGCGATTAAAATTTCGGAGAGATAACATATACGCGACAAATAAAATATATAAACACTATATATGATCATATGACATCAAAATATCATATTTAAAATAATTTGGATTTAAAAATCCCAAAAGTTTGACCGTTGGTTTGAAAACCGAAAAGATTCGCCGGATAGAAATCCACGACACGTAGAAACGTACAACTTAAAATATGAATACAAATATTCACATAACACATAATAATTAATATATTATTACAAAAATAATAATATAGATCATAGAAATGACGTGGCACGAATAACAATTAACGGACGTTAAATAATAAACGGTAAAAGATAACGGAAAAAGTAGGGTCGTGACACCGCCTGCCCCACCAGCATCCCCCGTCGTCGAGGAACTGATGAGGGTAGTGCATATCCTCCGTGCTCGGGTAACTGAGATCGAGGACCAGGTGTCCCACATGATGGACATCCTTTACCCACCGTCACCATAGGGCTATTGTATTAGATTTCATCATGTTATCCAGTTTGTAATTTCATGTTTTACTCATGTATTGTACGAATCTTATATAACAACCCGTCATAATCCATCCGGATGAATACATTATATTTGGTTACATCGCGAGGTACTTGACCTCTATATGTTACATTTTACAAACATTGCATTCGTTTTAAAAGACAAACTTTCATTTTATCAAAAGTTGACGGACATGCATACCATTTCATAATATATCAAACTATTAATGACTTAATAACAATCTTGATGAACTCAACAACTCGAATGTAACGTCTTTTGAAATATGTCATGAATGACTCCAAGTAATATCTCTAATATGAGCAAATGCACAGCGGAAGATTTCTTTCATACCTGAGAATAAACATGCTTTCAAGTGTCAACCAAAAGGTTGGTGAGTTCATTAGTTTATCATAATCATTCATTTTCATCATTTTAATAGAACACAAGATTTCATTTTTCCATAAATATACATCTCATATCAGGCATTTGGCAAACTGCATAGAGATAAAAATCATTCATATGGATTGAACACCTAGTAACCGACATTAACAAGATGCATATAGAATATCCCCATCATTCCAGGACACCCATCGGACATGATAAAATCGAAGTACTAAAGCATTCTAAATTCCAGAATGGGGCTTGTTGGGCCCGACAGATCTATCTTTAGGATTCGTGTCAATTAGGGGGTCTGTTCCCTAATTCTTAGGTTATTAAGCTAAAAGGGGCATATTCGGCTTCGATCCATTCAACCATATAATGTAGTTTCGATTACTTGTGTCTATTTCGTAAAACAGTTATAAAAGCGAATGTATTCTCAGTCCCAAAAATATATATATTGCGAAAGCATTTAAAAAGGGAGCAAATGAAACTCACCATACTGTATTTTGTAGTAAAAATACATATGACGACATTTAACAAGTGTACGGTTGGCCTCGGATTCACGAAACTATATTATTCATATTTATATTAAAACATATAATCGTAATCGAACAAATTTATATATATCATTATTAATGATATAATTTTTATATTAATAAATTATATGTTATTTTATCTATTTAAATAAATAATACTTTTAATATAGTTAAGTGTTATATTATATATCTTTTTATATAAGCAATCTTTTGTTTACATATTATAGTTATAATAATACTAGAATAAGTATAATGATAGAAATAATAATTTTATTAATAATAATAATGGTATTATTAATAATAGTTATTTTATAAAAAAAAATATTTAAATTAATGATACTTTTTAGTAATGATTATATTAACTTTTATTAATAACAGTACTTGCTAATGATAATAATTTTAATAAAAGTGAAAACATTAATAATAATACTTCTGTCAATATCAATAATACTAATTATAAACTGATACTAATACTAATAATATACTTATGTTAATAAGAAAAGTTCTAACATTTATAAAATGATAATATTAATATATCGTAATCATAGTAGTGATAATAATACCTATAATGATAAATTTGGTAATATTATTAATAATATCTATAATAATAATATGATAAAGTTAATAATAATGTTAATAACGATAATAACAATAATACTTAAGGACAATAATAAATTGATAATTTTATAAATGATGATAATATTTATAAGCCTAGTAATAATAATACTAATAATGATATTATTATCACTTAATAATAATTCTAATACTTATATTAACAACATTACTAGTATTACTCATTTCTTTGTGATTATAATTAATACTTATTACTTGTATTTGGATTGATGATAACAATAATAATTCTAATACTAATAATAATACAACAATAATCATAATAATAACATTAATAATAATAATAATAATAATCATAATAATAAAAATAACCAATAAAAACTACCTTAAAATGGTTTTCCAATAAAAAATGCCCATGACCAGGCTCGAACCCGTGACCTTCCGCTACCCGCAAACATACCCAACCATCTGATCCGTGGTGTTTTTCTGGTTTAAAACAGGTTCCATATAATTACAACCCATATCTGTCATTTCTCTCTTCTTCTTCGTTTTTCATTCGACCAGGGACCGATTCAAACACAACCATAACTATTGAATTCATTTTTAGATTTAGGATCTAAACAACAGTTTTATTTGATCACTGGAATCAATTTAAAACAAGATATTAATGAAAAATCGAAGCTGGAAACAGATTTTGAAGACTCGTATAAACTCAGAATCGAATTGGAAAATTTATTATGTTTTAGACTATGATTCTTGAATGAAATACGTTCTAAATCCTTTATGGAAACTTTCTCATTCCTCAATTTGACTTAAAACATAACAACGAATTCAAATTTTGTGATAAACGTATCGTTTGACTTTTAAATTATAATCTTTGACTTGAAAATTCTCAATCGTTAAGATGAATTGAAACTAAAAATTTTGCAGTAAGATCGTTTAGAGTATTACTAACAAAACTTTATTAATACATTTTGTAATTAAACTCGAATTAGAACTTTTCAAAATTTAACATACGAACAGAGTATATACCTGTTGTTCTTCCCCTTTTTTCGATCGATTAATAATAATTGTAAGTGATAATTGGTTATGGATAGGCTGAATAATTTGTTTAACACTTGAGTGAGATGAATTATATAAAGGGTATTAGTTGACGAAAACACCTCAGGCAATTCAATGATTAGGAAAAGAAAAATAAAAAAAATAAAAGTAGACAAGAACACCTAACAGAATTTGTTTGATAGTTGGAATAGAATTCGATATGTACAAATCAGGAACAGCAACATAAACTAAATTGATTTGGATAGGTAAAATTACGCGTGATCTCAGTATTATATATATCTGTTTTTTTTATATAACCGTATTTATATTTATTTATTTATCTGTTATATATTATCTGTTATATATTTATATATATCCGTTGTACATATATGTTATAATTATATTTTGTTTATATCTATATTATAAAGGATATAATCAATATTCATAATATATATATATATATATATATATATATATATATATATATATATATATATATATATATATATATATATATATATATATATATATATATAGAAATAGAAATATTATATTAATAATACTTATTATTAATTATAGAAATAGAAATACTAATAATAATAATAATAATAATAATAATAATAATAATAATAATAATAATAATATTAATAATAATATTAATAATAATAATAATAATAATAATAATAATAATAATAATAATAATAATAATAATAATAATAATAAAAATAATAATAATAATAATAATAATAATAGAAACACTTATAATAATAATAAAAGTAAATATAATAGCAATATAATAATATTAATAATAACAATAATGATAATTTTAATAATAAAAATGATGATAAAAATATTATTAATAACACTATTAGTAATAATGTTAATATAAATATTATTAAAAGATAATAATAATACTAACAATAATAATAATCTAATAATTTATACATATCTGATTTCATATTTATACCATACTATTATTACTACTGATATTAATAGGTTTATTTTAATAATACTGAAAGTAATAATATTATAACAACTATATTTTAATTTGTACTTAATATTATACATTATTATTTATGTTGTATTCTATAATATATTCATTTTATTAATACTTATATGTATATTTATGTATAATTATAATTACTTACATTTATATATATATATATATATATATATATATATATATATATATATATATATATATATATATATATATATATATACACACATATTTATTTACAAACAATTGTTCGTGAATCGTCGGGCATGGACAAAGGTCAAATATATACATGAACACAGTTCAAAGGTTTTGAGACTTTAACATTACAGACTTTGTTTATCGTGTCGAACTTACGTAAAGATTAAGTTTAAATTTGGTTGAAAATTTCCGGGTCGTCACAGTACCTACCCGTTAAAGAAATTTCGTCCCGAAATTTGATCGTGGTCGTCATGGCTAATCATAAAAATGTTTTTATGACGAATATGAGTTGGTATATAGAGTTTTATCATTATTGATTAATATAGATAAAACGATTCGGTTATGCGGAGCGTATGAGTGAAGCTATCACAAAATAGTGAAATGACAGAATAAAGATTTGTCTTTGCTTTTGACAGAGTCAGGGTTGAATTCCGGAATTCAAGGGATTTAAAGAAAATCTTCGAAATCTAAAAGATTTGATTCTTCGGCGAATAAGGAAATTAAGATCTCTTTAATTAAATGCGAACATCCGCCTTGATTACTCTGTATGATATTTCCACTATAAATTTATCTCCTCTGTTCTATTATTTTCTCCACTCCAATACTTTTTTTTTTAATTCATAATTCTCAAAAATTGTGAAAATGCTTAATCCAGTTTTGATCCCTGATATTTTTCTAATTATCATTTCTGTCATCCTTCTTTTCAATCTTCCACCAGAAAAAATCTGTTTACTCTTACTATTACCTTGGGGTGATACTATTTTTAATTATACCATGTCTTTATATTGCTATTCGTATTAATATCCATGGTTTGTAACCTCCGTGTTGTTATTGGGCTTTATATTTTCTCTTATATTTTGGAGCTCTTTGCCTTTTTATTATCTTCTTGATCTCTAGTAAAGCGAGTAACGGTCCAGAATTCGTAAGTATGGAGTTTTGAATGAACATGGCTAATGTTCTAAGAGAGAAGTTGTAATGGCACCATCTTGATTGGTTAAATTACCAGAATTCAAGAGAAAAGATAGAACTATCAAGAAATTATGTTCTTGTTATGTTTAAAGATGAGGTAAAATGTAAGAGTCATGTAACATGGCACATGATGACGTTATAGTCTGTGAATCATCACGTTTCATTAGAAACTCAGCATGACTTACTGTAATATAATCACGTTGATCAAGTATCATTATATTATACTAACTCATGCATCAGTTCTCAACACTACTTTAAAAGCATTCTTATTTTAAACTCAAAGGTTTACAAAATATAGAAACTAAAACAGTTTCCTTTTATGATATAACACAGATAGCGCGAAGAGATAATTAATATTGGACGAGAATATTTATGAAAGTATCTTCAGAAATATTGAGGATATTAATAATGAAAGATACGATAATATCTTAGAATTTCTAATATCGATGGATGATGAAAAAGATTTGTCCGTAAAAGTGAAGAGTCAGGAGCAATGTATTTATTAATGACTTTAGCAGATACTGAATCATTTAGATTCTTTGAATGCAGGTTTATTCTTTGTGATTTGCCCACAGCCTCCTTCATAGTTTGCTCAATCCGTTTTCCAGTTCCAACTTTTCTTTTGTGCTTTTCCAACTATCCTTCTTTATCATCAAACTTTTGACTGTTAAGGCAGTCTTCAGTTTTCACTGCTTCATCAGTTTTTTCAAAAATTCAAAAACCTGATTCATAGGTTAGATATTTTTTCAGAATTTCAGATTGAATGCTCATAATTTTTAGAGATGAATGTTATATATGTACATATAACTATCGACTTAGAACGCTGCGAGATTCAAAATACTGATCGCTGATTCTCGGTAATTGGTATGACAATTATCGTTACAAGATGCCGATGAGTTTATGATAAGACTTCACTAGATAAGTATAGTGATTTTTCGGAGAGTTTTAATTTAAAGAGCAACGAGGTTGCTGGTACGTCTGCTGGTAATGTGATGGGATATAAGAGGTTTTCTGGTACGATGATGAAGGGGCAAATGTATATATCAAATTTATAATAAGACTTATTCGAATGAAAAGTTAAAATTGATTTGCTGAAGCTGTGACAAAATTGGCTACTTTGGAAAGGGATTGCAAAGTGATTTTCGGTAATAACAACGTTAAAGGAGCTAATAAAGATACGTGTTAAACGTTTACTCAAGTTCCGGGTGTTTTCAAGTACATAACTATATGCATCAATCTCTTCTTATGTAGATGAAGTACGGTTGGTTCATCCTCTCGATTGAATTGTTTTCAAGAATTACGAAAGGTTTGAACACAGATTGTAATCGTCAAGATACAAATGAGATTTAAGATGAAATCAAGTTACAAAGGATGTTTTAATATGAAATCAAGTGGAGAACTTGAAGAATTGTTTAATTTCATATGTTATAATCAATATTTTAATTCATTTTAATTGTCCAATGTTATTAGTCCACAGTCGATAGTCCAAAGTTAACAGTTAACAGTCCAATAATTCATATACAGTTTAATATATAATATTCGAATTAATTAATACATATCGTGACCCGTATACATGTCTCAGACTCGATCACAACTCAAAGTATATATATTATTGTAGAATCAACCTCAACCCTGTATAGCTAACTCAATCATCACTGCGTATAGAGTGTCTATGGTTATTCCAAATAATATATATAGATGCGTCGATATGATATGTCAAAACTTTGTATACATGTCTCGATATTTAAAACGAGTAAATAATATATTTAAATGACGATAAATAAAGTGCGTAAAATAAATAACTGAAATTAAATGACGATAAATAAAATTGCGAGAATTAAAATTTTGATAAATAAATTGTGATAAATAAATTGCGATAAATAAATTGTGATAATAAAATGTAATAAGGAATTAACAGTTAACTAGGAACAGTTAGCTAGAAACAGTTAGCTAGGATTTTGTTAGCGTGAATTCTTAACAAAATTTCTCATAGTTAGTTTGTTTGTGTCTAACAAATTTTATTTTGTCCAATGTTTTCTTCATTATGCCACTTGTTGGATTCTGATAAGTCAAAATCCAATATGAAATTGAATGAAAATGGTTATTCTGCGGTGAACGAATACATATATCGGTGGATGTAAGTAGGATAGTAAATGACTGTTAAATCAGATTGGAAGAATGTACAGTGTAACATGTTAATATGAAAGCTAAATATTTCCCGGGTATTACCTACCCGTTAAAATATTTTCACCATTAACAGTTTGTATGAAAGAATTTTTAATTACAATCTTTATGAAAACATATATACATATATATTTTCTTCAGAGGTAATCATGGATTTAATGAGTTAATGTGATATTAAACTCATTTGATTTACCGTTGGAACAAGAATATATAATCTCTAAAACATTAGAGATTACATAATCGCCATGACGAACGAAGATAATTGATGTAGAACAATACGTAGAACGATGATTATAGTCGAGGTACAGAATGAGATGTTGAGGCATGGATTGTTGATGGTACGGGTGCTGTTACTGATGGTACTGTTGGTTCCGGTGATGTTGCCGAAGCTGGTATGTTTTGCACCATATTTTCCAAATTGATTACTAGAGCGCGAAGCTCGTTGACTTCTTCTATTATTCCGGGATGATTGTCGGTTCGGACGAGCGGATGAATAAGATCTAGAATTTGAGATGGTATATAATCGTGACGAGATACTCTAGAAATAAGAGAAAAAATGGTATTACGAACAGGTTCACCGGTAAGTGCTTCAAGTTCTTCGTCAAAAGATGAATTCGTCGGTGGAAAGGATCACCTTCTTCGCGTCTCCATTGATTAAGTTGACTACGAACCCATCAGATGAATTGGGGATGGCTGATTGGCTGATTCATTCTGGTGACGCTGCTTCCAGAGCTTAGGTGAACATCCATGTCGGAATAGTTTTCGGAATAACTATCGGAATAGCTATCGGAATCTGATGGACTCGAACTGGTTGAGGGATTCATCTCGTACGATCAGAT